>NC_084530.1:2157184-2284684 GCF_024500275.1 Phycodurus eques
CTGAGCAATAAAAGGTTGCAAGTAATGTGGTTATGCCGTTACATTATTTATTTTATTTTTTTACAATTGTGCAAAAATATACAGAGTCCTCGAGCAATTAGAGCAGTTTGAAATGACTAATAGAACAATAGTCCGGTGCAATGACCATTGTGAAAAGGGCGCCGAGACTTCAAGAAATGTATGCAGTTTAAAGTGACTAGCAGTGCGATAATCTGGGACAATGTCGATGTGCAAATGTTGCAGATGCTCCTCAGGCAGATGAGTGGCCGGTATTGGTCAACAACAGATATGCAAATAGTGCAGTGTGGCGAGAATACTACAGTGAGTGCACGTGTAATGTATAATTGGCACGACTGAAATGTGACAACAAACTCAAGACAAAAATTGGCAGCATGTTGCAATGGAATTGTAAGTTAAATGTTTAAGAAGTTAATGGCAAGAGGGAAGAAGCTGTTGGAATGTCTGCTTGTTTTGGTTTCCATTGTTCGGTAGCGCCTACCTGAGGGACGGAGCTGGAAGAGATGGTGATCAGGATGTGGAGGGTCCAATTGGATTTTGCATGCTCTTGTCTTAGTTCTGGCAGCGTGCAAGTCCTCATGGGTGGGTTGGGGGTGCCAACAAGATAATAGCAACTGAAGATAATGTACAGTTTTGAGTGACACTGACAGTGAGATATTGAGAGAGCTATATGTTCATTAATGTGTTTCTAATTTTTAGAAGTGTAGAATTGTATGCCCTTTGACTAAGACCTGTTTGTAATATTCTTGACTTTCTAATGTACTATAACTAATTGAGGTTGTCAAATTATTAGACACAGCTCTCATTATAGTGCATGGTGATGATATTGGCTGGCTTATGATTACTGTTAAAGCAGTATGAGATGAGTTAATAACTGTACATCAAAAGGAAAGAATAACTCACAAGTTGCAGCAGGAACTTTGTGAAAGGTTAACTTCTACCATATAAACTACCAGTTATACCACAGATCAAGACCCTTTGTATTGCGTACGAGTACAATTGTACTTCTGCATTTAACCCATCCCAGATGCGAACACTGCAAGTACATTCCATTTTGACAGACACAGGAGCAGTGGGCAGCTTTACAGCCCACAGGGAGCAATTCAAGTCAGGTGCCTTAATAAAGGACACCTCAGCTGTGAGTGCCTAGGGGACATTGATCCTGATCACAGGCCACATTCTTAACCGCTCATCAACAGCTGCCCAGCACAGGGGTGGGTTTCACAGATCTCGAGCTGGTCGAGTGGGTCTCATTCATGAACCGTTCTTAAGAACAAATGTGTTCTTAGTCCCACTTTATCGAAGAATGTTATTCACCATGTGTTCATAAGAGCTCTCCATACAATACTGATGACTGAGCAAAAATGTTTTGGAGCATTGTCTGTGATTTTACTGAAATAGGATTTGATTACCCATGCACGAACACATGCACACGCGCACGCACGCACGCACACACACACACACAAAGACAAACACAAGCACACACACGCACACACACACACACACAATAAGAGAGAGAGAGTGAGTGATGTAGTTGCGCACAGAAGTAGCTGGGGGGGGAGGGGAGTTTGGTGCCTTGCTCAAAGGCAACTCAGTGGTACTTTGGAAGACATCCAGTATCACTCCAGCAACTGTTCCAGTCTCCACTTTCCTCCTTTCCCTAATCCCAAAAAGGGTTTATTGTTTTTGAATTTCTTTATCTTTTTTTAAAATTCAGATTGGGCCTGATTTAAAACAGTATGATACCTCTTCGGAAGTTGTTTTCTAAACATTTTAAGGCTACTGAAAATATATTGATTCCAGTGAAGTGTGGTATGGGTACCACTCATGGTACATGGGCTCCCTCTATTGGTACGCGAATGATGATCTGCCCCAGTACATCCATCCATCCATCCATCCATTTTCTGAGCCGCTTCTCCTCACTAGGGTCGCGGGCGTGCTGGAGCCTATCCCAGCTATCATCGGGCAGGAGGCGGGGTACACCCTGAACTGGTTGCCAGCCAATCGCAGGGCACATACAAACAAACAGCCATTCGCACTCACAGTCACACCTCCGGGCAATTTAGAGTCTCCAATTCATGCATGTTTTTGGGATGTGGGAGGAAACCGGAGTGCCCGGAGAAAACCCACGCAGGCACGGGGAGAACATGCAAACTCCACACAAGCGGGGCCGGGGATTGAACCCCAGTCCTCAGAACTGTGAGGCTGACGCTCTAACCAGTTGTCCACCGTGCCGCCTCTGAAAATTCATATTTACCAAATGAAATGGTAAACGGACTGCACTTATATAGCACTTTATCTACACCATCACAGTGCCCTAAGCGGTTTACAAAGCCATTCACCCATTCAGACACCAATGGGTGGCTGCTGCCATGCAAGGTGCTGCCAGGCTCACTGGGAGCAAATTACGGTATAGTGTCTTGTCCTAGGACAGTTTGACATACAGGATTCAAACCGGCGACCCTTTGGTCACTGGACGACCCGCTCTACTAACTGAGCCAGACACCTTACTTAATTGAATCATTATATTGTGAAATTAATACCGGTAAGTGTGTTTTTGTGTGAATAGATTAAGAAAGTGTGTTGGGATTACAGACAGGAAGTCTGGTCATGCAGAATATATGCTCCTCACTGTTGAATGTCACCGACTGATGATTTGTCTAGGTTGCATATGACCTTTAACCCAGTGGCAGCTGGGAGAGACTTTTTTTGATGCTGCACAGAATAAGCACTACAGCAAATCGATGCATAATTACAGAATGGACTTTGTTTGATGAGTTTGTTTGTTTATATGTATGTGTTTAGAAATTATTCTGCCTTAGATGAGGACAGTGTGGGCCCTGTTGAAAGGGCCTCTCAGGCCTTTAGATATTTTATTACGTTTACCTTGTCTTAGAAAAGAAAAAAAAAAAAAAAAACACTTCTAAAATTTAAATGTGAGGAATCAGGGGATTGAGTGGTTTTGTATGCAAATGTAATTTCATCCTTATTCAAGTCCAGCTGGTGAAAATGTCAGATGCGGATTATAGGAGGTTAATTCCGTTCATGAAAATAGCACAAATGGCAGCCTAATCAGTGAGATAATACCTTGATCTCTCCACAGTGACTGGTACTTGTTTAATCGTTTTTGTTTTTTTTGTGTGTGTCATTATGATGTCATTGCCATAACCATAGAAAACATATCACTATTATTTGCATTTGATTTTTTTTTTTGTTAACAAATGCACATTTACAACTGTTGCCTTTCATTTACCTCAGTGGCTTAGAAGCTCTATGAAACATTATAATTATTAGTGTAGTTGTGAATGTGCATTTGTTAACAATTTGATGATAGGGACACAAGGGTGCTTGGCCAAGATTAATATATATGACCCTGCCGCGTCACGCTCACATTCACTTTGTACAGTTAGGGTACACTTGGGACACGTGCAAGTAGAAAGCTGCTCAAGATCAGTAGACTTCCCTATCGCTGCTATTTTGTTTAAACTGGATCGTATTCTCTGTGACTATCACACTCTAGTATCCCAGTTGCAAAAAATGGTTGTATATGGGTCTATATAAGGTTTCTAGTATTATTATATTTTATTAAGTCTTACACAATGTTTGATATTAATACCACTGCCTCTATTAATCATTGACGTTGTACTTGCAGATGTACTGAATAATCTTATCGGTGTGATGCAGGAATTCTAATTTAAGATTACTTCATACAAGGCTACCTAAATAAACTGTAACTAATACAAATTGAACATCTCTCACATACAGTCCATACTCTATAAATAAAACGGTATACAAAGTACTGTATGTCTGATTTCTTTTGTGGTTTTACCTCTTGGGAAGTTTTTAGTGGCATCAACCCTCTTACAAATGGGCATTCAGTCACCATCTTGGCATTCCAAGTGCGAAAGTGCATTACTTTGAAAGATCGGTCAAGGTTTTGCTTTGATTTGTGATCTTAAACTCGATAAACGAGCACTGTATGATGGCAGGAGTTTGGCTAATTTAGTAAATATTCTTCAATATGTTTATTGCCAGTCACTGATGGTGTAGTGGTACACTCGCCTGACTTTGGTGCAGGCAGCGTGTGTTCAGTTCCCACTCAGTGACGGTGTGAATGTTAGTGCGAATGGTTGTCCGTGTCTATATGTGCCCTGCGACTGACTGACGACCAGTTCAGGGCGTAGTCCGCCTTTCGCCCGAAGTCAGCTGGGATAGGCTCCTGCGTCCCGCGACCCTAACCAGGATAAGCGGTGTTGAAATGGATGGATGGATGGATGTTTATTGCCACTGTGATCTGAAGATTACTGTCAAACAACCAGTGCTGCCACTGTTACCTTGTAAAAGTAACTAAAAAAAAGTACTTTACTGATTACTTGAGCTTAAAATTACAGAATGATGTCATCAACATGAACCAATAACTTAAATATGAGTGTAGTTGTAGCCACATTAAATGAGCAACTTAGCGCAGACTTGACAAATAGCCACCTAAATATAAACAAGCACAACATTCTCAGTACACTTCTTTAAAGAATCTTAACTAATAGATAGATAGATAGATAGATAGATAGATAGATAGATAGATAGATAGATAGATAGATAGACGGTAGCAACCCTGCCGATTGTGTGGTTTGATTGTGGTGTGATTGTGTATGAAGGCAACTGTGTGTGTGTGTGTGTGTGCGTGTGTGCGCATAGTATACAACGAACCTTAGTATTGTCCTTTTTAAAGAAACTCGAGGTATTGACTGTATTTCCAGTTTAAGTATGCCAATCCCTTGTCATACTCCATTGTGTTTGCGCCGGTGGTTGGTGGGGTACACGTGGTTGCTGGGGTACACGTGACTATTTGCGGAAAAAAGTGCAAAGCGTCACGTGACATCATTGCCCCAGACGGCTCCGTTTATAAATATTTTGCCTTTTTTCAATATTGTACTTAATCGTTGTGTGCACTTTAGTTATGGATAGTTAAGAATATAGTGTGTTTCATCTGTTTCATTAGTCATTACTAAAACAAAGGCATGGTCGTCAGCATATTACTTTCCTTGAAGACAAAAACTTAAATAAAAATATACGTTGTAAAAAAAGATATTTTGAAATATAAGTACACCGATTTTTAGATGAGCAGGAAAAATAGTTTATAGTTCATGATTGGTAAAGTTGTTTCGTTCATCTCTGTTGTCTGAAATGACACATTTTCGGGTCGGGGTGCAGAAATCCTTCCCCATTTACTCTCATTAAAAGTTTGACATGTGTAGTAATGGCAGCTCTTCTTTAGTGCAAGAGATAGGGTCCAATGTGGGGCAGAACATGCCAATGCCCTGAAGTGACAGACATTACATCTGTCGCAGTTCCGTCTCCATAGATGTCTATGCATAGACATTGATGTATTTGGATGTCTATATACTGTATGTCTATGCTCTGTCTCTGTGCACACACTTCTGCGTTCCGTGTTGACATATAGACTTCCCAGTGGAATTCTAAATTCACTCGCTGTCTGCTGGAATTGCTATTTAATTTTACATCTCATTGTACCTCTGCAATTTTTAAGGCAAGTTTGCTCACATTGGTTACTTACAGTCCACAAGGAGCAATTCAAGTCCGGTGCCTTAATAAAGTATTGCTGCCACAGCAGAAGAAATAAAAAATAAAATAGTTCAGTATCACGTTACAACGTAATACGTTTCACATTATAATGTGATAAGTTTCATGTTATAATGTGAAAAAGTTGGCCTCACGGAGGACTCGTCCACTCTTGTTGATCCTGTGGTCACTCACATCCTTCCAAGGTGGAGTAGGGACATAGGCAAACACAGAGGTGGCCTCTATCGTAGCTATAGATACATACAGCTGTGCTTTGATAAATAAGACATAAAAAGGACTCCGGCAGCGACCTGAACAGGAGGGAACAAAAATTATTAATTAGCAACACGGTGGGATGACTGGTTGGAGGGTCTGCCTCACAGTTCTGAGGACTGGGGTTCAATCCCCAGCCCCGCCTGTGTGGAGTTTGCATGCTGTCCCTTTGCCTGCGTAGGTTTTATCCGGGCACTCCGGTTTCCTCCCACATCCCAAAAACATGCGTGGTTGGTTGATTTAAGACTCTAAATTGCCCGTAGGTGTGAATGTGTGTGCGAGTGGTTGTTTGTAGTTGTATGTGCCCTGCAATTGGCTGGCGACCGGTTCAGGGTGTACCCCGGCTCCTACTCGAAGATAGCTGGGATAGGCTCCAGCACGCCCGCGACCCTAGTGAGGAGAACAGGCTCAGAAAATGGATGGATGGATGGACAAAGACAAGATATTTAATGTTCAAACTGATAACCTTTATTGTTTTTAGAAAATAATCATTAACTTAGAATTTTATGGCTGCAACACTTTCCAAAAAAGCTGGGACAGGGTCATGTTTACCAGTGTTACATCACCTTTTCTTTTAACAACATTCAATAAACGTTTGGGAACTGAGGACATTAATTATTGAAGCGTTGTCGGTAGAATTATTTCCCATTCTTGCTTGATGTACAGCTTCAGCTGTTCAACAGTCTGGGGTCTCCGTTGTAATATTTTATGCTTCATAATGCGCCACACATTTTCAATGGGAGACAGGTCGAGACAGCAGGCAGGCCAGTCTAGTATCCGCACTCTTTTACTACGAAGCCACGCTGTTGTAACACATGCAGAATGTGGTTTAGCATTGTCTAAGCAGGGGCGTCCATGAAAAAGTCGTTGCTTGGATGGCAGCATATGTTTCTCCAAAACCTGTTTGTACCTTACAGCATTAATGATGCCTTCACAGATGTGTAAGTTACCCATGCCATTGGCACTAACACAGCCCCATACCATCACAGATGCTGGCTTTAGAACTTTGCGTCCATAACAGTCCAGATGGTTATTTTCCTCTTTGGCACGGAGGATACGACGTCCACAATTTCCAAAAACAATTTGAAATGTGGACTTGTCGGACCACAGGACACTTTTCCGCTTTGCATCAGTCCATCTGAGATGAGCTCGGGCCCAGAGAAGATGGCGGCGTTTCTGGGTGTTCTTGATAAATGGCTTTTTCTTTGCATAGTAGAGTTTCAAGTTGCATTTATGGATGTTGTGCCGAACTGTATTTACTGACATTGGTTTTCTGAAGTGTTCCTGAGCCCATGTGGTGATATCTTTTACACATTGATGTCGGTTTTTGATGCAGTGCCACCTGAGGGATCGAAGCTCAAGGCCACTCAATGTTGGTTTTTGGCCTTGCCGCTTACATGCAGTGATTTCTCCAGATTCTGTGAAGCTTTTGATATTATGGACCGTAGATGATGAAATCCTTAAATTCCTTTCAATTGTACGTTGAGGAACATTGTCCTGAAACTGTTCGACTATTTTCTCACACACTTGTTCACAAAGAGGTGAACCTTGCCCATTCTTTGCTTGTGAATGACTGAGCAATTCAGGGAAGCTCCTTTTATACCCAATCATGGCACCCACCTGTTCCCAATTAGGCTGTTCACCTGTGGGATGTTCCAAACAGGTGATTGATGAGCATTCCTCAACTTTCTCAGTCTTTTTTGCCACCTGTCCCAGGTTTTTTGGAACGTGTTGCAGCCATAAAATTCTAAGTTCATGATTATTATCAGTGGACGACTGTTTAGAGCGTCAGCCTCACAGTTCTGAGGACCCGGGTTCAATCCCCGCCTGTGTGGAGTTTGCATGTTCTCCCCGTGCCAGCGTGGGTTTTCTCCGGGCTCTACGCTTTCCTCCCACATCCCAAAAACATGCATTAATTGGAGACTCTAAATTGCCCGCAGGCATGACTGTGAGTGCGAATGGTTGTTTGTTTGTATGTGCCCTGCGATTGGCTGGCAACCAGTTCAGGGTGTACCCCGCCTCCTGCCCGATGACAGCTGAGATAGGCTCCAGCACGCCCGCGACCCTAGTGAGGAGAAGCGGCTCAGAAAATTGATGGATGGGTGGATCGATGTAGTGTATTCAATTAAATATAGGTTGAACATGATTTGCAAATCATTGTATTCTGTTTTTATTTATGTTTAACACAACTTCCCAACTTCATTGGAATTGGGGTTGTATATTAGATATTTCCACCTCATTCAAGAGTGGCATTTTGTTACATTTTAGCTACAATTAATGTAAGCTTCACTACTTCATCTGCAGTTACATTGCAGTTATAAATATAATTAACTATTGTTGTAAAACACAACATATGTATAGTTTATAGAATATTTGTATGGCTTTGCCGCCGCTGAGACTCGTTCACTTAAAACCTGGAAATGCCCTGTTGCCGTTCAGCTGATTTGAGTGGGTGGGTACCAAACATGAAGTGGGCAGGTACTTGAATAGTTACTAACAATCTACATCACAAGTTCACGAATATCTGATCCGGTCGTTTTGTTTTTTTTGCATTCAATCGACAAACCGCATCGATTTCAAACTTAAACAATGTCACAGACTCATTTTGACCTATGTTATAAAAAAATAAAAATAAAAAAAAAATAGATTTTGATGGCAAAAACTGCCCCTCGGTGGCCAAGGCTCACACCAGAATGAACACCGCAATGTACATTGCTCGGAGGTGTAACAAAAACTTTGTCTCTTTTTAATTTTATTTAAGTATGCCATTGATTAATGTTGAAGCATAATATTATAGAGGGCTATTTTTCTCATTAAAAAACACATAAATATTTTTGTTTTTGTTTTTGGGAGGCAGGAATTGATTCATGGCATTTCTATTCATTTCAATAATGAAAGATGATTTGAGATTTTGAGATATGTACGATATGTTTTGAGTTACAAACGTGGTCAAGGATCAAATTAAACTTTATTTACTATTTTAAGGCATTGCAGTATTTTGTTTGTGTGTGTGTGTGTGTGTGTGTGTGCATGCATTTGTGCATGCGTGTGTGTTGTGGTGTCTGAGTGGACAAGTGGTCGAGGGGGTTGATTTTTACTTTTTAAAAAACTGGTTTGCATTATTTTTTATTTGAAAAAAATAGTTGATTTAAAAAAATTTCACAGCTATTTTAAATGACTGCCAATAAGGATGTATTGGTCATGTTCAGCACAGGAGTGTCAATTAGTGGTAGACAAGTATGGATTGGTGTTTGAAAAGGATATCTTAGAGGCTAATTCAGAGAGACTAATTGGACAAAAATGCCTAAAATGTGCATTAGTCATCCTCAGAGGTGATTGCACAGGAAGGTGATCAAATCAAATCAAATTAAATATTACTTTTATTGCAGTTTTTATACATAAATAATGCAACCCAAAGTGCTTCACAGAGATAAAAACAGACAATTAAAATCACAGGATGAATACAAAAGACAAATACAGTCCTACCACACGGACTGGACCCTTTTCAAGGGATCCCTCACCGCGGGAACCGCCACTGCATGCGCTTGTTCCTTAAATAACGGAGGTTGCAAACCGTCGCAGGCCATGAATGGAGACATACCGGTGGCTGAGATGGTGAGGGAGTTGTGGGCGTACTCAATCAGAGGAAGGAATTAGCTCCAGGAGGTGAGGTTGTGTGCAGCAATACAGCGAAGGGTTGATTCCAGGGATTGATTTGCCCACTCCGTCGGGCCATTGGTCTGTGGATGGTACCCTGAAGACAAGCTGGCTGCTGCGTCCACCACCTTACAGAATTCCTTAGAATACCGTGGATTTTGAAGACATGGAGAACAAGGAGGTTAGCAGTTTCAAACGCAGAGGGTAACTTGGGGAGGGGTACGTAATGGACGTATTTAGAAAATCGATCGACAATAATGAAAATGATTGTTACATTCAGAAGGAGGCAGGCTGGTCATGAAGTCCAGAGCAATGTGTGACCAAGGGCAGCTTGGGATGGGTAAGGGGCCCAGCAGACCAGCTGGAGGCAGGTGTGAAGCCTTCCCTCGAGCACAGATGGAGCAGGCTTGGACAAATTTCCGGGTGTCCTTGACCAGGCTGGGCCACCAGAAATGTTGCTGGATGAAGTGCAGGTGATGCTGGGAGGACATGTGAGCTTGGAATAGTGGGTCCACTGAAGGACGTCAGAGCGTGCGGAATCAGGTACGAATAGACGTTTCGGCTGTCCGGTCTTGGGTTCAGGGTGAGTCTTTTGAGCGCATTTGTCAATCCGTTCAATCTTCCATGTGGCAGCACCAACGAAGCAAGAGGGAGGGAGGATAGGTTCATGTTTGGCAGGGCTGGAGGGGGATGAGTATATGTGGGATAGGGTGTCGGGTTTGCTGTTGCGGGTTCCAGGTCGGAAGGAGAGGCTGAAATTAAATCGGCTCAGAAAGAGGGCCCAGTGAGCTTGTCGGGGGTTAAGGTGTTTGGCAGAACGGAGGTAGGTAAGGTTCTTGTGATCAGTCCAGATGATAAAAGGTACTTCAGTCCCCTCCAGCCAATGCCACCATTCCTCCAATGCCCAAATAATGGCTAGCAGCTCTCAGTTGTCAAAGTCGTAATTCCTCTTGGCAGGGGACAGGCGACAGCAAAAAAAAAAAGGCAAAGGGATGCTGTTTCATCCACAATTACAGCAAGGTCGCTATTCCCCTCACAAGACTTACATCCATCAGCTCCCCCTTTCAGTGGACCCTGGCAGCATCCCAAGCTTTCAGCCAGCTCAAGAACCTTTTCACAAGTGCTCCCAAAATACGCCACCCCTGCCCCTCCTTCCAGTTTGTGGTGGTGTTGATGCCTCGGACTCTGGGGCAGGGACCGTCCTCTCGCAGCAGTACCCCCCCATTCCCAGGCAAGCCGAGAGAAGAGACTTCTTCTCTCCAGCGTATCCTGGGTCATCATCGGGGTCTCCACCCGGTAGGACGTGCCCGTAACACCTCACCGGGGAGGCGTCCAGGAGGCATTCTAAACAGATGCTCAAACCACCTCATCTGGCTCCTCTCAATGCAGAGGAGCAGCGGGTCTTCTCTGAGTCCCTCCCGGATAACCGAGCTTCTCACCCTATCTCTAAGGGAGAGCCCGGACACCTTGCGGAGGAAACTCATTTCGGCCGCTTGTATCTGGGGTCTTGTTCTTTCGGTTACGACCCACAGCTCGGGACCATATGTGAGGGTATGAACGTAGATCGACCGGTAAATTGAGAGCTTCGCCTTTCGGCTTAGCTCCTTCTTCACCACAACTGACCGATACTAAGTCTGCATCACTGCAGACACTGCACCGATCCGCCTGTTGATCTCTCGTTCCATTCTTCCCTCACTCATGAACAAGACCCCAAGATTTTTTAACTCCTCCACTTGGGGAAGGATCTCATCCCCGACCTGGAGAATGCAATCCACCCTTTTCCGACTGAGGACCATGGTCTCAGATTTAGAGGTGCCGATTCTCATCCCAGCCACACTCGGCTGCGAACCGCTGCAGTAAGAGTTGGAGATCACGGCCTGATAAAGCCAACAGAACCACATCATCTGCAAAAAGCAGAGATGCAATACTGAGGCCACCAAACCGGACCCCTTCTAAGCCTCGGCTGCGCCTAGAAATTCTGTCCATAAAAGTTATTAACAGAATCGGTGACAAAGGGCAGCCTTGGCAGAGTCCAACCATCACCGGAAACGGGTCTGACTAAGTGCCGGCAATGCGGACCAAACATACAGGGACCGAACAGCCCGTATCAGGTGGTTCGGTACCCCATACTCCCGAAGCATCCCCCACAGGACTCCATGAGGGACATGGTCGAACGCCTTCTCCAAGTCCACAAAACACATGTAGACTGGATGGGTGAACTCCCATGCACCCTCAAGGACCCTGCCGTGGGTAAAGAGCTGATCCACTGTTCCACGGCCAGGACGAAAACCACACTGCTCCTCCTGAATCTGAGATTTAATTTCCCGGCGGACCCTCCTCTCCAGCACCCCTGAATAGACCTTACCAGGGATGCTGAGGAGTGTGATCCCCCTGTAGTTGGAACACACCCTCCTTCTTAAAAAAAGGGGACCAACAGCCCAGTCTGCCAACCCAGAGGCACTGTCCCCGATGTCCACGCGATGTTGCAGAGGTGTGTCAACCAGGACAGCCCTACAACATCGAGAGCCTTTAGGAACTCCGGGCGAATCTCATCCACCCCCGGGGCCTTGCCACCGAGGAGCTTTCTAACCACGTCGGTGACCTCAACCCCAGAAATAGGAGAGCCCGCCTCAGAGAACCTAGACTCTGCTTCCTCATGGGAAGGCGTGTCGGTGGAATTGAGGAGGTCTTCGAAATATTCTCCCCACCGACTCACAATGTCCCGAGTCGAGGTCAGCAGCGCCCCAGCTCCACGATACACAGTGTTGATGGTGCACTGCTTCCTCCTCCTGAGATGCCGGATGGTGGACTAAATTTTCCTGAAAGCCGTCCAGAAGTCGTTCGCCATGGCCTCACCGAACTCCCTCCATGCTCCAGTTTTTGCCTCAGCGACCACCAAAGCCGCATTCCGTTTGGCCAGCCGATACCCATCAGCTGCCTCAGGAGTCCCACAGTCCAAAAAGGCCTGATAGGATTCCTTCTTCAGCTTGACGGCATCCCTCACCGCTGGTGTCCACCAACGGGTTCGGGGATTGCCGCCACGACAGGCTATTTTACGGCCACAGCTCCGGTCGGCTACCTCGGCATTAGAGGAACATAGTCCACTTGAACTCAATGTCCCCCACCTCCCTCGAGACGTGGGTGAAGTTCTGCCGGAGGTGGGAGTTGAAACTGATGGCCCCTGATGGAGTCATGGGATCTTTTTTTAAATTGGTGTTGGTTAAAACTTAGGGATTATTTTTGTTGTCTGATGAGTTTTGAGAAAAGGGAGATTATTGCCTGTTTGACTTTGTTATTGTAGGTTTTGAGTTGTTTACGGAATATTTATTGGTGAACTATCAATTTGATTTTTCTCTACCTCTCTGCACTCCTGCAATTTCGTTGTAATGTTTTAAATGTACTTTTTCTCCACGGTGGTATAGGTTTTTATGTTTTTATTGTTTTAGTTAAAAGTGGGGACACAGATTTCAATATTGACTTTAGTTTGAAAAAAAAAAATTGTCAATAATAAAATCACATGCAGCTGGCATGTCAGCAGGGTTGCTCTGTAAAATCTTGATAATATTTGCAGCCATTTCAGAAGTCAAGTAGTGTTTCCTAACTGTTCTTCCCGGGGCTTCCTGAGGGATAACAGTTGTAAATCCTTTCAATATCATGCCTTTGTTTTTAGCAGGCTGCCAATCCTTTGTCTCACAATTTATAGGCCACTCCAACATTCCATCTTTTTTGTCAGTGAATTTTCAGAATAACTGTCAGTAATACATGCCACCTACAATAGGATCTTAATAACTGGGCATTTTAATTTGCATGTTGACAACAATTTGGATAAAATATCCAGATATTTTTTTAACCTTTAAAGCTGCATGGACTTTGAACAGTACGTCACACAGCCGACCAAAAACAGAGGACACACCCTGGATCTTGTCATAACGTGCAGATTGTCAGTTGGTGTGTCCTCTGTTGTCGTGTCCTGGCTGTGTCTGACCACTACTGTGTGTATTTTATGATCACCAGTTTAAAAAAAAAAAAACTAATTTGAGTTCAATCTTTCTTGAAAAAGTGATGCAGTACCGCCTCCCTTCTTAGCCCCCCTTGTAGAAAATTAAAAAATTCAAATTTGGTGGTCAGGCCTCGGGTAACAACAAGTGATGCGTCAGTGTCGAGCCATGTCTCTGTTAGTAAAATGTCTAGTTTATTACCAATAACCAGGTCAAAGATAATGAACATTTTGTTTTGAAGGCAGCACACATTCAGCAGAGGATGGGCTGTACTTGGAGATGGAGCAGTGCATGGGGGAGTTGTGGAGATGAGGGCAGTTCATTCTCTGCTGTGGTAATAAAAATACGAGGGCTGACTAATCGTTGTCGTCCAGAGCAGTGGTCTGGGTGGCATACTGCAGGTTAGCACATGACTGCTAAATTTTCTGGTCTGGCTGGGAAATATGAAGAAGGACGGTCATTTTAGATTGGTGCCAAAGGCTTCTATAATGTTGCAGCTTCAGAAAGGCCCAGTAAGGCTGGAGATGTGGCATCTGGGGCCAGCAGAGAAGTGGTGCAGTTTGGTTTTCCTCTCCTCCCAGTGTCCAATGGCACAGTTTTAAACACACACACACACACACACACACACACACAGTCCCAATTGAGTTATTCATGGTATTCATTAATTGCATTAGTTAATTGTATTTCTTAAATTATTCAATTGAAATTTAAGCCTGACCAGAAACTAAGACTGAAAATTAGGTGAAGCTAGACATCTTCTATGCATCTCATATTCCCATTTTTAAAGGCAACAAGGAGAAGTGGAGGGGAATACACAACATTTCAGCAAGAAAGTAGGCCTATATAAATAAAATGTATTATACTGTAATAGGCCTCTCTGCATGATTAGTTGTCTCAGTGGGTTTGGCAGAAGAGAATTCCCTCTAAACTGTTGCAACGAGCAACTGTTGTCGTTCATGGAGTGGAGGGGTCTCTCATGCACTGAGCACATCAAATGTGCACACCTGGGTTGGCGGTGGAGACGCGACACACTTTGGCACTGGTGTGAACAGCGGCATGGAGCAGAAATTTTCTGGTCTGGCTGGGAAATATGAAGAAGGACGGTCATTTTAGATTGGTGCCAAAGGCTTCTATAATGTTGCAGCTTCAGAAAGGCCCAGTAAGGCTGGAGATGTGGCATCTGGGGCCAGCAGAGAAGTGGTGCAGTTTGGTTTTCCTCTCCTCCCAGTGTCCAATGGCACAGTTTTAAACACACACACACACACACACACACACAGTCCCAATTGAGTTATTAATGGTATTCATTAATTGCATTAGTTAATTGTATTTCTTAAATTATTCAATTGAAATTTAAGCCTGACCAGAAACTAAGACTGAAAATTAGGTGAAGCTAGACATCTTCTATGCATCTCATATTCCCATTTTTAAAGGCAACAAGGAGAAGTGGAGGGGAATACACAACATTTCAGCAAGAAAGTAGGCCTATATAAATAAAATGTATTATACTGTAATAGGCCACTGTTGTGGGCCTGCTAGGTTTTGTGTTGTGGTAAAGGGTAACTATTGTTAGTTAGAGACATGCAACCAACTCAAGCTGACAATAATGCCTGGTCTGACAGGCTGCGATTATTGTATAATTCATGAATTTGGTTAAAAGTATTTCCTTCATAGTAGTTCATAGTATTTGTTTCTTGGTTCTGATTGCCTCTTGCCAAGTAGATGGTGAGTTTTTGCTGAGGTTTTCAACAAACTGCACTAAAGGATCCCACTAGAATATTGAACCTGAGCAACATGCATGAGTTCCGCCTTTTGCGTCGGTGCAACATCACAATTTTGATATTCACAGTACGTACTGTAGCGCTGGGAGAAGTGGATGCAGACTTCCTGCCTAGCATGTTGTACAAGTGGTAATTCTGCATCAGTCGTAATGGATGTATTTGAGCCTTGCAGCCAATTCAATGCCACCGGTGGAGAGCTCCAGATGGGTGCACCGCCACCTAACAATCCAATCCAACCGATCGAGCTCAATCAGTGGACTGAACCCCACCTACCAGCAGCACGGAACTCCGGGCCACCAGTACTCCAAAAGTCCTCTTCCACACCATAGGGAACTGTCAGCCCTCCTCAGCCAGCCGGCTCACAATAGCTAAGTGCACGGCGCTTCTCGCTCAGCGCAGCTGCCGAGGCAGCAAGACACTGAAGTTTGGGTGACACTTGACCGCAATCGGAATGCAAAAAGTTAACTTTACACACCAAAATAATAATAAAACATTGTTCTGTCTGATCAAACTATTATAGTGATTATTATTGTGTGCGTCTCACAGTCGACGATTTATGTAGCTCTACCTTGCTCTGCACCAGTAGCTAATACTTGGATCCTCCATTATCCCAAAATGCAGTGTGTGTAGTACTGAAGGTACGATAGTGGAATAGTGTTGGAGTCACCAAATATTGTTATGGTGGGTGTGGTAGGGGATGTTGAGAGTGGGTTGCGACTGGATTTATTGTGGACCCTTTCCTGTGAGGGTGAGTTTGGTTAAGCAGAGGAGGAAAGTCAAGCAGAGGCTTTTTGGCCATTTGCTAGTGGAAAGAGGCTTTACGCCTCTCTGCATGATTAGTTGTCTCAGTGGGTTTGGCAGAAGAGAATTCCCTCTAAACTGTTGCAACGAGCAACTGTTGTCGTTCATGGAGTGGAGGGGTCTCTCATGCACTGAGCACATCAAATGTGCACACCTGGGTTGGCGGTGGAGACGCGACACACTTTGGCACTGGTGTGAACAGCGGCATGGAGCAGCAGTGCGCCCTGAGATAAGAGGGTTGATTGGACAGCGTTTGAGGGGTACAGGAGAGCCGTTGGACCCCTGGAATGAAGATGGCGGCAAAGGGAAGAGCAGGGCCTCCTTGGGCAGCGGAGAAAAGTCCTGCAGCAAATTTGTTTTCGAATAGTATGTGGTGATTTTGTGTGTTAAGATCACGGCTTTCTCTCCTGATAGAAACAAGTGAGCAAGATCCCGGTGCAGATGGAGTGGAGCAGCCCAGAGCTTTGGGTTTAGCACCTTATCCTAACCATGAAGAAAGTCAATTTGGTTGACTTTAAAAACAAGACTTTCCAATTGAGAGTAATTATATTTGCAGTTCCAGAGTTCAAACTGTCACCATGATAAAACCTTTATTAACTGTTCAGGCAATTATTTCGGTAGTGTTTAAATAATTATCATACAAGGACTGTGTAAGAAGTTAATGAGTCAGTAATTAACCTACTGAAAAAAACTGAGAATAAGTAATGCATCCACTTCACCAGGTGTCAGCTTTTTTAACATTAACTAATCAATCAGTCAATCATGTATGATGTTTAAAAAATAAAGCCAGATCGACATGTTAAAAACACTGCGGACTGTAATTAAAATATTTCCATTGTTTCATAGTACAGTACATTTTGGTGAGCTGTGTTGATAGCACATTGAGAGGCTTCCTGACATTTCCATCATAAAGTCAAATTTGTCATATACAGTCATTGTGAAAATAAGTATGTGGCCACCTGACACAAACTGTATTGTTATTGGATATTGGTGTATCAATACGGGACCGCAAATGATGACATTCCAACAGACAGTATAGCGATATCCATATTTTGTCCCACCCCTTTCATTCAACCAAGGTAAAGTGCAAGCTGTTTTTACATTATCAGAGAATATCCTCCCTCCAACCGTAACTTCTTTTCCACCTCCCCATCCCTATTTTAATCTGAGAGGAGCGATGGGGGATTAGGTGAGTGTTAGGGGAAGTTAGATGATGGGAAAGAGAGTTAGAGATTAAGTAGATTGCACTTGTGAACTCTGAAACTCAGGTCAGATTACAAGGGATAGAGCAGCAGTGCAAATGAAGGACTAACAAAGGGAAGAGGACATATGATTGGCATGTCAATAAAGAGAATAGAATAATGCGGTTAAATTTCAGATCTATTTATCTTAATTTCTCTGGCAATTTTGGAATAGCCAAGAGATTAACCAAACGAGGTAAGCATCAGATTCAAAACTGATACGTTTTTATCAATGAAAAGTTAGCTTTTGATTGTGCAAGTCCCTTACTGGTAACCTCATTTGAAGGTTTGCTAATGATGCTCTGTGATACCCTTGTTTCTTGCTTCTTCTTCAACGTCCACTGATAAATGAAATGAAGGTGGCATACAGTATATGATGTTCTACAGGGACGAGAAATCAGTCTTTGCCATAAACTGTCAACCCGTAACTTAAGCAAGAAAGGTTTGTAACTAACACGAGTCATTTTTTGATACAGAGTTAGAGCATAGTTTATTACTATGACAGGCCTTTTGGTTCAAAGCAAGAATTAAAACCGCTTTTCAACTTCTTAAACAAATTCTATAAATTACACACAGATTGGATGCCATCTGACATGCAGTAAATACTGAAACAGCATACCATATGCACAGGCCTTCAATTGCACAAAAGCATTTGTATTTCTAAATCAAGTTTACACACAAAGACGTTAACATAAAAAAAATGACCCATTTGACAAAGTATGAGTGAAAATCTTTTTCTTTTGGCTTGTCCTCTGTGGGGTCACCACAGCGCATCATCTTTTTCCATCTAAGCCTATCTTCTGCATCCTCCTCTCAAACACCAAGTTCCCTCATGTCTTCCCTGACTACATCATGTGTTTTTTGGACAAACTTGGCAAATAAAGATGATTCTGATTCTGATTTAACCCTTCACCCAAACAGAGACTCTTCTGTCACATAACACACCTGACACTTTCCTCCTCATGTTCCAACATGCTTGGATCCATTTCTTCACCTCCTTCACTAATACTTTATTCCTCAGGCATTATTCCTATTGAACAACCTGGTCAAAAACCCCACAGCAACCATTCCGAAACACTTACATGTAGGGTTGCCACCCGACTTGTAAAATATTGAATCGTCCCTTAATTGGCCATGAAATGTCACGTCCCCTATTGGTTCAATACGGGACGTGATTTGTTCCGTATTTTGATTCATGTCCAATACAAATGTCCGTCACACACTAATCTGCCAATAATGAGCAAAATAAAAAAACAGATTCGTATCTGGTTGTCCTTTAGCCACAAGACGGCAGTGTGTGGAAACAGCTTATTTTAGCAGACCATTGTCATTTGATAAAAAATATAATGATAAAAAAAATATATAATATAATTTAAAATATAATGATCATCTATGCACCAAACAGCAATTCAGAGAACCCACGCTTTTTGGAGTCCTTGGAGGGAATGCTGGAGAGCTTTCCCGCTGGTGACTCCATCGTTCTGCTGGGGGACTTCAATGCTCACGTGGGCAATGACAGTGAAACCTGGAGGGGCATAATTGGAACAGCCCCCCCGATCAGAACCCGAGTGGTGCCCTGTCATTGGACTTCTGTGCTCACTACGGATTGTCCATAACGAACACCATGTTCAAGCATGAGGGTGTCCTACGTTTCAGTTCCATGATAGACTTTGTGGTCGTGTCATCGGACCTGCGGCCGCATGTCTTGGACACTAAAATGAAGAGAGGGGCGGAGGTGTCAACTGATCACCACCTGGTGGTGAGTTGGCTCCCATTTACCGGTCAATCTACGTTCCTACCCTCACCTATGGTCAAAGCTGTGGGTCATGACCCAAAGAACAAGATCCCGGCCCGTAACATCATTTTATGTGGCCCACAAAAGCAAATCATGTGCTTCGACTTCATGTTTCTTCTTCAATATCAAAAGTGGTGCCTTGTATAATGTTGAGATATTGCAAGCATTTTATGTTACAATCACCTTTTTGGAATAAATGTAATAATAGAGAACATTTTGTATTGGCTTCTAATTTTAAAGCGAGTTATCCATCAATTTGTTGTGTATATGTCATTATATGAGACCACATTTTATATGGGTTCACAGTCATAACGGTCCTCCAAGGGAAGCCATAACTACAATGTGGCCCGCGAGAAAAATGAGTTTGACACCTCTGATCTAATAAATAACATTTAAGTGAATGTTGATGGTAAAAAAAAAAAAAAAAAAAAGATTGACAGTGGCAGTTTCAATATGTTTAATAACTTTCCGTGAGTCTTCGGCTATCTGGTGACTGCCGGCAAAGTTCAAGTGCCATATGATGTTTCACCTCTATGTGGCGCTGTACAGCCTCCAGAGTGCAGAAAAAGAAAGGTGGTTAAGTCAACGGTAGAATACACGCAAGTTCAGATTCGATTCGTGCTACTAGAAGTATAGTTCAGTGATAAATTACATAAGAGCATTCTCCTAACTGCAGTCAAGTCAGGTGTCACATTGAAGATTTTTCTACTGTCTCTCATAAAGGTGCTGCAAATACTTAAAACTTTAGCTGCAACAATTATTATTGCATACAGTTGCCGTTATCTGGCGAAAGAAACCACCTGAAACCATACTAGAATAATCAAAACACACTGATTACATTTGATACAGAGCCGTGAAAAGGTATTGGCCCCCTTCTCAAATTCTTATATTTTTGCATAGTTTCCCCACTTTGTTTAAGATCATCAAAAATATGTAAATATCAGACAAATATAACCTAAGTGAACTTAAAATGTTTTTTTAAGTGGTGATTTCATTTATTAAGGAAAAGAAAATATTCAAAGTTACGTGGCGCTTTGTGACAAAGTAATGACCCCCTAAACCTAATAACAGGTTGGGCCATCCTCAGCAGCAACAACTGAAATCAAGCATTTTATATAACTGGTAATGAGTCCTTTACATCTCTGTAGATATATTTTAGCACACTCTTCCTTGCAGAATTGTTTGAATTCAGCAAAAATTGAGGGATTTCAAGCATGATCGGCCTTGTTCAGGTCATGCCACTGCATTTCAATTGCATTCAAGTATGGACTTTGACTAGACCACTCCAAAACCTTCATTTTATTTTTGTAAGCCAATTAGAACTGGACTTGATAGTGTGTTTTGGACCGTTATCCTGCTACAGAACCTCCAGATCCTGAAGGAGAAAAGCATCTCATGACCATCAAACTACCACCAGCATGTTTGACCATTGGTATGATGTTGTTTTTCCGAAATGTTGTGCTACATTTACGGCAGATGTAACGAGACACACACGTTCCAAAAAGCTCAACCTTCATCTTGTCAGTCTGTATAATACATTCTCCCCAAAAAGTCTTTGCAGTCATTCAGATGTTTTTTTTGCTTTGTTGTTTTTTGCAAAAGTAAGACAAGCTTTAATGTTCTTTTTGGTCAGAAATGATTTTTGCCTTGGAACTCTGCCATGGATGCTGCATAGATGCATCTATGCTATGATAAATTGCTAGAGGCTGTGTCTCTCCGTAGTGTATTTTTATGTTTTTATGTCTCTAATTTTTTTATTTATTTTATTTTTTCAAAATGGCTGTCTATTGTTGTACGAGAGCGACTCCAAGTGCCGGAGACAAATTTCTTGTGTGTTTTTGACATACTTGGCACATAAATACGATTCTGATACCATTTTTGTCCAGTTTCTTTGTTATTATTGTGTCATGAACACTGACCTTAAGTGAGGAAAGCGAGACCTGCAGTTCTTTACAAGTTGTCTTGAGCTCCTTTGTGGCCTGGATGAGTTATTGCTGTTCTCTTGGGGTAATCTTTCTAGGCCGGGCAATCCTAGGAAGGTTCACCACTGTTCCATGTTTTCTCCATGTGAGGATAATGGCTCTCCCAATGGTTCGCTGGAATCTTAAAGCTTCAGAAATGGCTTTTGTAACCCTTTCCAGACTGATCAATGTCAATTACTTTATTGATTGACTGTTATGGAATTTCTTTGGATCCTGTCATTTTGTTGCAGCTTTTTGTAGCTTTTGTCCGACTTGATTTTGTCAGGACAGATTCTGTTTAAATGATTTCTTGATTGAACATGTCTGACGGTAATGAGGCTTGGGTGTGATCAGTGAAAATTAACCAAAAATTGTGATTAGCCACAATTCATTCATGATGTAACAAAGGAGGTGATTACCTTTTCAGATAACTGATTTTTTTTTCTTTAATAAATGAAATCACCATTTCAAAACAACATGTTAAGTTCACTTGGGTTATATTTTGTCTGATATTTACATTTGTTTGATGATCTTAAACATTAAAGTCAGGAAACTATGAAAAATATGAGAATTTGAGAACGGGAGGATTACTTTTTCATCACTGTAGATGTTAATTTAAATGTCTGAATTAATATATTTTTACAGAGGAAACACTGTGCTGCACTGCTTTGTCGAAATGTCCTCCTCTGACTCCTCTGTACCTTCTTCCTCCTCTCTCATTTAACTCTTCATCTTCCTGGAGATGATTTTTCTCCACATCAAGCTGTCACTATCTTCGCTAGCATTTCGGTGTTGGTTTTCATTAGCAATTGGACTGGAACAATTGAACGTCTGTTCTCATTTCTTACGTGAATATGTACAGATGATCCCGACAAGCAATAGCGGACAAGTATTGGCAAGGTCTCCTTGCAGGATGATGTCAGAGTGAGAGCAAGTATATGTGTATGTATGATCAAGTGTGTTCGAATACCCTACAGCTATATTCAGGGTGACCCCTGACTCAGGGGCCTTGAGAGACAGCTTTACTTCCTAGTGACACACACTCGAGGCTGTTGCTAGCATGAAGTGACACAAGATTATTGTGACTCAACTTACCATGATGAGCACTCATCTGATGTTAATATGGGTTCCTAGGGCTCAGCTGTAACTAGTGAAGCAAATTGGACAATAATATGCACTACAAAATGGGGAAATTAATTAACAACATTACATTAAGATAAGTGTTTTCAATGTCCATTCATCTTTTATTTGAAAAGTTATTTAATGTTACATTTTTCCAGCGTCATATATTGTGAGAAGTTGTATATTACTTTCTAGCTGCGCTCAAAATGATTCAACCTGAATTCCGAATTAAAATGATTCCCTAAATGTATTACAAACTATTGTAAGTTTAAGAGCAATTTATTTAGCTCAACACAACTAGTATTTCAAGTAGTCTGTCAAGCCAGGGTTTTCGAGGTGTTAGAGGTAGGACAAAAAGTGGACGACCCAAGCGCAAGGAAGCAGGGAGACAAGGCAGGAGTGCAGCAATCTCAAAAAAGGAATTGGAATTTTTACAAGCACAAAAAAAAAAATTAAAAAAGGAGACAAAGATCATGAAGGCAAAAGGCTAAAATAACAAAGTCCAAAATCCAAATACAAAGTAACAAAGAAACACCGGGGAATAAAAAAAAAAACTAACCACTATAAAAACGTGACAGGGCTAAGGAGACATGATATGACAACAGATGACATACGACAAGTGACAATAGACCTACGACAATGAACCAACAAGGACTGAAAGAAAGCAGGGAAGAAAATACAAGCGAACTGGCAAGACAATGAGGACCGCCGAGACACAACACGAGTGGCAAGCATTTGTAGTGATTTTTCATCCGGTACTGTATATCACACATTGCTAAACTTTTGGCTCTTTGATAAGGTCCAATTTATGAAACATATAACACTAACAACCTTCAAGAAATCAATTGTTGCTTTATTGTCAGCTTGGTAGTTTGTTCTTGTTTTTGTGAACTCAAACTCGCCACGGTGGCCGACTGGTTAGCACAACCGCCTCACAGTTCTGAGGGCCTCACCACAGTTCTGAGGGCTTCGACTGTGTGGAGTTTGCATGTTCTCCCGGGTGCTCTGGTTTCCTCCCACATCCCAAAAACATGCACGGTGGGTTGACTGAAAACTCTACATCAAAGGTGTCAAACTCATTTTAGTTCACGGGCCACATTCACTCCACTTTGATCTCAAGTGGGTCGGACCAGTATATTTGTGGCCTTATATACAATAAATGATGAGAATTAGATTTTTTTACCATTTTATGGCCGCACGTAATTACAGCTACATTTGGGAAAATACATTTATTGATTATTATCTTGTTGCAAATTTTGTTTCAAATAATATGAGCAATCTAAAACGTCAACATAAATAAGTGCAATTTCAACAACATTATGAATCATAGTGTGTGTGTTTTGTTGTTTGAGTATAGTTGATTATGACTTAAACATGAGTATTGTGCAAGACATTATAGTGATGAAGCCTTTCTTTGTGTACTGTGTTCGCAGGACGAGTTCTTCTTCTTCCTTCATATCCCTCTTTCTTCTTTCACTCTGCCTACCTGACTTCCTGTCAATTTAGCTGTTACACAGCATGCCTCAATGTTTGCCAGCAACACCACCGGAAGCATTATGGAAGTGAAAGAGCGACGTCCATATTGCTCACTCACTGAGGCCCACAAGGACAAGGAGGGGGCATATCCTGGTGAGATAGATAGATTTGTTAATTAATTTGTTTCCCTTTCCCTAATGGACTCCTTCGAGCGTGTAAACTATCATTAAAAAACTAACTCAGTTGTTGCAATGTTACTTTTTCTTGTTTGAAAGTAAACTTCAACTACAGCATGGTAATGTCATCTTTTGTGTTACAATTGTACAGTATCTTCCATTGATGTGAAGTCTGGTCATTTGTATTCTTCAGGGGAAAGTGAAGACTGTGCTATTGGCCACCGAGAAGTGCATGTCCCAACTCAAAAGTCTTACTCCTCCAGTGAGAGACTCAAGGCCTTTGATCAACACCAAGACCAGACCAGGTTAGAAATCAAACTACAGTCCCCCTTTCCAGTACATAGTAATTATTTGCTTTATCATGGTTCTACTCGCTTATTGACTCATTACCACGATCAAAATCAGGTACTTCAAGATATTAATATACAATTTATAGTAGCTACTCCGTTGTGGTTCCAATACGCTACGGGTGACAGAACATTCGTGGTCGCCCTTTGGGAAAATATATTTGCGTCGAGTTTCCACACATGGAGTTATAATTTGAGGATAGATGACTAGAAATACCAAAACAAACACACATTCTGATGTTAAACTACCCAATCGGACACTACTTTGTTATAATGTAAATCTTCACTTTGCAAACAGCGACCTCTTTTGTTGCTGCTGTCAGTCAGCAACATAAGCAGGGTTGCAAAATAACAATTTTCATCTGGTTCTCGAAGGAGCACCAGAGGGTTGTGCTTGGTGCTCATTTATTTCCCCGACCCACCAACCTCACTGGATGAACTAAAAGTAGGCATCTGTGTTAATTGATTTATATGAGACCAGAATTATCAGACAGATCTTTGAAAGATGATTCCAATGTATGCAGTGCCATGAAAAATTATTTGCCAGCTTCTCAGTCTTTTTTCTTTTTTTTTTTTGCATAGATTCCCCACATTAATGTTTAAGATCCTCAAACTGGTGTAACTATTGGACAAACACAGCTCAAATCAACATAAAATGCTGTTTTTAAAAGGTGGTTTTATTTAAATGACTAAATTGCATTCAAAGCTACCTGGCCCTTTATGAAAAAGTAATGATACCCTTATTAAAACATGAATTAACTGTGGCTAATTTCATTATTTAGAAAGCTGAGTTCATTTTCACTGACCACACCCAAGCCTGATTACCTCCAGACCTGTTCAATCAAGAAATCACTTAAATAAGACCATGAAGTCTCAAACATCGGCAAAAAAAATATCCCGATCTAAAGAAATTCAAGAACAGATGAGAGACAAAGTAAGTGACATCTATCAGGCTAGAAAGGGTTACAAAGCCATTTCTAAAGCTTTAGGACTCCAGTGAAGCACAGTGAGAGTTGTTATCCAAAAATTGAGAAAAGATGGAACAGTGGTGAGCCTTCCCAGGAGTGACAGGCCTACAAAATTTTTCTCAGGAGCACAGCGACAACTCATGCAGCAGGTCACAAAAAAAAAACATGACAACAACATGACAGAACCTCATGATTCCCTTGGCTCAGTTACGGTCAGTCTTCATGACTCAACAATAAGGGAGAGACTGGGCAAAAATGGCGTCCGTGACAGAGTTCCGAGGCGTAAACCATTGTTGACCAAAAAGAACAAAGGCTCGTCTTTTGCAAACACAAAAATAATCTGACTGATTAGTTAAACTTTTTTGGAAGGTCTCGTCTAAATCGTGACTCAAATCCGATTGAAATGCTGTCATCTGACCGCAAAACGCCCATTCATGTTTAAAAAAGATTTATAATTTACCATTTATTAACAATTTATAAACAATTCTATAAGAAAGAGTGAGAGAAAATATCTCCACAGAGATGTGAACGACTCATTGCTCACTCACTCAGACAGCACACATCCACAACACACTCTTTAAAAATTCTTCCATTTTACAGATGCTACAGGAGCGTCGCAGCCAGAATATTGAGACTAAAAGACAACTTCTACCCACACGCCATCAGATCTTGAACAAATGACATCACAGTGTGGATTATTTTTTCATTCGACCTCGGGTGGCCTGGTGCCAAGTGCACGTGTGGGACACCCTTATGCTTGAACATGGTGTTCGTTATGGACAATCCGTGATGAGCACAGAAGTCCAATAACAGAACACCGCTCGGGTTCTGATCGGGGGGGCCGTTCCTCCCAATCACGCCCTTCCAGGTCTCACTGTCATTGTCCATGTGAGCGTCCCCCAGCAGAACGATGGAGTCCCCAGCGGGAGCACTCTCCAGCACCCCCTCCAAGGACTCCAAAAAGTGTGGGTACTCTGAACTGCTGTTTGGTGCATAGGCAGAAACAACAGTCAGGCCATGGGTGACCCTGCCAGGGGCATAAAGCCCCAGACAACTTAGCTCCTAGGATCTTTGGGACACACAAACCCCTCCACCACGATAAGGTGACGGCTCAAGGAGGGGCATCTTGAATCAGTTATAGAAAATGCTTGATTTCTGTGGTTGCTGCTGAGTGCCCAACCACTTATCAGATTTAGGGGGCTATTACTTTGGCCTGGTACCTTGAATAGTTGTTTTTTTTCTAAAAACATGCATTTTATGTTTACTTGAGTTATCTTTGTCAGATATTTACATAGTGTTTGATGATCATAACATTACGGTCAGCAAAATATGCAAAAAATAAGAATCTGAGAATGGGGCAAATAGGTTTTTTTTCCTTTGATAAATATTAAGAACGTTACAAATGTTTATGTTGGTTTTTTTTTTAATGTTTGTTTTTGTTGGTTTTTTTTCTGATTTTTGGTGTGACCTTTTTGTTTAACCAGACTTTCAAATTCAATTTCATTGAGCTCCAAAACCACATCACCGACTGGTTAGCACATCTGCCTCACAGTTCTGGGGACCAGGGTTCAAATCCCGGCCCCACCTTTGTGGAGTTTGCATGTTCTCCCCGTGCATATTTGGGTTTTCTCCGGGCACTCCGGTTTCCTCCAACATCCCAAAAACATGCGTGGTAGGTTTATTGAAGACTCTAAATTGCCCATAGGTGTGAATGTGAGTGCAAATGGTTGTTTGTTTCTATGTGCCCTGCTATTGGCTGGTGACCGGTTCAGGGTGTACCCCGCCTCCCGCCCGAAGATAGCTGGGATAGGCTCCAGCAGCCCGCAACCCTAGTGATGATAAGCGGTTAAGAAAATGGATGGATGGATGGATGGATGGATGGATGAGCTCCAAAAGTAAATTTGAAAATTTGGCACTCAAAACATACTGTGAGAAAAACTAATTAAGAGCCAAGAATGAACAAACCCTCCATAAATTAAAATACATAGCAAAAAATAAATATAGCAAAGTTAAGAAGCATTTGTAGTTCATAAAAAACGCATTAGCATTTGGAGTGATACAAAATTTGAGCCATCATATCGGTCGGAGTAATATAAGGTCAGCAATGATGGTCCATAAAATGTGTGTGGAAATCAATAAATTACATTACATTTGGCAGAATCACAGAAAATATAAAATTCTGATTATTATAGGAGTTATCTTGCTCAGTTTTAATGTTTTTGACTGTCATTTGTCACCGTACATTTCCGTAAAGGTCCAAGATATGTAGCGCGTGTACTTGGTCGATACAAACGTTTTGAAGTCATGGTTAAACTAGGAAATGTGTTCTCAGTTTTTTTTTTTTTATAGGGATAAGGAAAATAAAACAAATGCAGTGAAACAAAGTAAAATAAAAAAAACGCAGTGAAACATGGAATGCAGCGGTCCGACTACTATTCAGGTTACGCGAAAAAGCATGTACTGTAAGCTCGTTAAGTGACCACTGTTAACAAACAGGGGGGCATAGATAATTAAAGACTTACTATATGGGACTGCTTGACCAGCTGATTTGGTGCAGTTCTCTAGGACAGCAGTTTCTAATCTTTAGTGCTTTTGGGCTAGACCCGGTTTTGGTACTTTTGTGGACCAGCGTAGCACCAGGACATTTAAAATGGGATGTCTGCACTGGTGTGGGCACACCACCACAGCCCACTTCAATCTCATCCAATCGAAGTAGGTAATTGCATACTCTTTAAAAGCGGGACAATTAGTCTTACATCTTCTTCTTCTTTTCCTTTCGGCTTGCCCCGTTAGGGGTCGCCACAGCGTGTCATCCTTTTCCATGTAAGCCTATCTCCTGCATCATCCTCTCGAAAACCAACTGCCCACGTCTACCCTCACGACATCCATCAACCTTCTCTTTGGTCTTCCTCTAGCTCTCTTGCCTGGCAGCTCCATCCTCATCACCCTTCTACCAATATTCTCACTATCTTGAAGTCTGCTCTCTCTAACGTTGTCTCCAAAACATCTAACCTTGGCTGTTCCACTGATGAGCTCATTTCTAATTTAATCCAACCTGGTCACTCCAAGAGCGAACCTCAACATCTTCATTTGCACCACCTCCAGCTCTGCTTCCTGTTGTCTCTTCAGTGCCACTGTCTCTAATCTGTACATTATGGCTAGCCTCATTACTGTTTTATAAACTTTGCCCTTCATCCTAGCAGATACTCTTCTGTCACATAACACATCTGACACCTTCCACCCATTCCAACTTGCTTGGACACGTTTCTTCACTTCCTTACCACACTCACCATTGCTCTGGACTGTTGACCCCAAGTATTATAGTATTTTAAGTCCTCCACCCTTGCTATATCTTCTCCCTGTAGCCTCACTCTTCCCCCACCACCCCTCTCATTCATGCACGTATATTCTGTTTTACTTCGGCTAATCTTCATTCCTCTCCTTTCCAGTGCATGCCTCCATCTTTCTAATCGTTCCTCCGCCAGCTCCCTGCTTTCACTGCAGATCACAATGTCATCTGCAAACCTCATGGTCGACGGGGATTCCAGTCTAACCTCATCTGTCAGCCTTTCCATCACCACTGCAAACAGGAAAGAGCTCAGGGCTGATCCCTGATGCAGTACCACCTCCACCTTAAACCCCTCTGTCACACCTACAGAACACCTCACCACTGTTCTGCTGCCGTCATACATGTCCTGTATTATTCTAACATACTTCTCTGCCACTCCAGACTTCTGCATGCAGTACCTTAGTTCCTCTCTCGGTACTCTGTCATATACTTTCTCTAGATCCACAAAGACATAATGTAGCTCCTTCTGACCTTCTCTGTACTTTTCCATCAGCATCCTCCAGGCAAATAATGTATCTGTGGTACTCTTTTTAAGCATAAAACCATACTGTTGCCCACAAATACTCACTTCTGTCCTGAGTCTAGCCTCTACTATTCTTTCCCATAACTTCATCGTGTGGCTCATCAACTTTATTCCTCTATAGTTGCCACAGCTCTGTACATCACCTTTGTTCTTAAAAATGGGCACCAGTACGCTTTTCCTCCATTCCTCAGGCATCTTCTCACCCGCTAGAATTCTGTTGAACAAGCTGGTCAAAAACCCCACAGTCACCTCTCCTAGATGCTTCCATACCTCCACAGGAATGTCACCAGGACCAACTGCCTTTCCATTTGTCAACCTCTTTAATGCCTTTCTAACTTCCTCCTTACTAATCATTGCCACTTCCTGGTCCACCACACTTGTCTCCTCTACTCTTCCCTCTCTCTCTCATTTTCCTCATTCATCAACTCCAAAGTATTCTTTCCATCTATCCAGCACACTACTAGCACCAGTCAACACCTTTCCATCTCTATCCTTAATCACCCTAACCTGCTGCACATCCTTTCCATCTTTATCCCTCTGTCTGGCCAACCTGTATAGATCCTTTTCACCTTCTTTAGTGTCCAACCTGGCATACATGTCATCATATGCCTCTTGTTTGGCCTTTGCCACCTCTACCTATCTAAAGAACTCTCTGCTGTACTAGACACATTTGACCTCTCTCAACATTTTAAGAGTCAAACCCACACTCAAGGTCACATCTTAGACGTGTTCATCTCTAAGTATGTTGAAATTCTACCAATTGACATTAAGGACATGGCTATTTCTGACCATTTTTGTGTATTGTTTGAATTACAGATTCTTCCAAAAGTTCAAAAAACCTCTATGTCTATTTAAAAAAGGTACATAAATGAGACTAAGTTTATGGAGACCATTGCTGTGCCACAAACTCTGAATGCTGAGACAGTTGATGAACTTTTGGATAATTTCACCTGTAAAATCTCAAATGTCATGAATGCTGTCGCTCCTATTAAAACCAAGACAATCTTGAGGCGACCTAGAACAACGTGGAGGAGCACAATGATGGTAAAGACCTCTAAATCAAAGTGTAGGAAAGCAGAACGTAAGTGGAGAAAAACTAAACTCCAAATTGACTATGACCTCGAGAATCGACATTATCTCAATTAGCTCACAGGATGCTGTGCGGTTGGTGCTGCAGGTCTAGGAGGGATGGCCCTCTTCCTCGGTGGTTGCCCGGACTAATGGGCCAGACCTGCAGGAGCCATGCCTCTTCATCACTCATTTAGCACACACTCACACCATTCACTGTATATATTTTCTCACTAAACACATCCGGGCACATACACATATCAAAGGGTTCCTGGGGGACTGGTATGGGATCGGGAGGGTGTGGGTGTCGGATCGGGTTTCAGCACGTCTGTGCTGTTTCCCAGGTGGAGGGGGGTGGAATGGCGGGGCGTGTTTGGCAGTGGAGGGTGGGGGTTTCATTGGGTCCCTGCGGCCACCACTGTGTGGCCGGTTATCAGGAAGCCTCGGTGGGGCCGGCGGACCGCCCTGGGTGCCTCGGTGTGGGACGTGTCTCGTCCGCTGGGCTGCTCTCGGGTGGACCCTGATCCCACCCCTCGATTGATTTGGGTGGGGTCCTCAGCCGCCGTGGTGCGGCCACAGCAATTACAGGACACTTCTGTCAGTCTTTGCGCATGTAAAAAGGTACCAATTCACTTGCATGTAGCCGCAGACACACACCCCTAGGACTCTTTTACTGGGTGTGGGGTCACGCACTTACTGCGACAAATAACTCATGAATATGCAAATTGCTTGTGTATCCCCTCACTTTTACTCTCGTCCTGTAGACTTTTATAATTCAAATAATTAATGCGATCACACTTCAGTTGTACAGTCGGATTCACGAACCATGTCCGGCATGCTTCTTCTCCTGTCCTTGTCCTGTCCTTCCCTCACAGGGTGGAGCACTACAGCCCCATGCAACACTCATATTTATTGTTTCATTGTTGTAGATAATGTAATGATTTACTTCTCTCATCCTTACAATTAGTGCTTTGTCTTTTGTTTTTGTTTCTCTCTCCCTTCTAGAAACTTTGTTCTGTTCGACTGATCAAGTCTGATTCTCAATAAAGCTCAATTATAATACCACAGTGGAAGCTTAAAAACTCCACTGTGACACAGTAAAACTGTTCCGGCATGAAACGGATACAGATTTTCTATTCTGCTTGACCTAACAGTCGAAGAGGACAAAAAAAAAAAAAAAAGACTATGACCTCTAACAGACAAAGTCTTTGTAATTTTAGCCAAGAGTTAGTCAGGGCTATACAGCAAGACTTTTCTGAAATCATCAATAAGAACTTCAACAATACTTGCACTGTTTGCTGTGGTTGACAAACTCACAACCCCCCGAATCAGATAGCTCCAGAACTCCTAACAGCAGATAAATGCAATGAATTTGCTTGTTATTTTAGTGAAAAAAATACAATCCATCAGGTTAAATATTTGCACAAATCAGCAAAATGATAAAATGATACTACATCTGAAGCCACCCAGAAAAACTACTGTCAGAATTTGATACAGTTGACCAAAAAACTGAAGAGAAAACGATTCAACGAGCTGTCTTGACTCAATTCCATCTGACTTTTTCAAAGATATTGCGAAGAATGTGCTAGCGGATTTGCAGCAAATAATAAATTGCTCATTTCAATCAGGCGAGTTTCCGAAAGCTCTTAAAGTAGCTGCCATTAAGCCTCTGCTTGAAAAATAGAATGCTGAACGCTTGCATGTTAGCAAGCTATAGACCTATCTCAAATCTCCCTTTCATAGCCAAGATTGTTGAGAAAGTTATTTTTAACCAACTCAGCAATTTCTTGAACTTTTCGACAAATTTCAATCAGGGTTCCGAACTCATCACAGTACAGAGTCTGCTCTTATAAAAGTGCTAAATAATATAAGGTTGAATACTGACTCGGGAAAGGTGTCAATTCTGGTCTTGTTGGACCTCAGTGCGGCTTTTGATACGGTCGATCATAATATACTGCTGAACAGGTTGGAAACGTGGCTAGGACTAAATGGAACAGTCCTTAAATGGTTCAGGTCTTACCTGGAGGAAAGGAGTTATTTTGTAACCATTGGAAGTGTTCAATCTCATCGAATGGCAATGACCTATGGGGTCCCTCAAGGGTCAGTTCTTGGACCGCTCCTGTTCAGCCTGTATATGCTACCCTTGGGTCCAATTCGTCAGAACTTTAATCTTGACTATCACAGCTATGCAGATGACACACAGTTATATCGAACAGTGTCTCCAGGTGACTACAGTTCAATTGAGGTGTTATGTCACTGTCTAAAACAGATAAATATCTGGATGAGCAAAAATTTTCTTCAATTAAACCACAACAAAACTGAGATAATTGTTTTTGGAAATTTAAAAAAAAAGGATTGCTGTTAGTAAATACCTGGAGTCACTCTCTTTAAAAACCAAAGACCAAGTCCGAAACCTTGGTGTTCTGATCAATTCCGACCTGACTTTCAACAGTCATATCAAATCAATTACAAAAACTGCTTTCTACCATCTGAAGAACATATCCAGAGTGAAGGCTTGCATGTGTCTAGCAGACCAGGAGAAACTCATCCATGCTATTATCTCAAGTAGACTGGACTATTGTAATGGTCTTCTGACTAGAAAGAGCATTAAACAGCTGCAGAACATTCAGAATGCTGCAGCTCGGGTTCTGACCAGAACAAAGAGGTCAGAGCATATTACACCAATTCTAAAGTCTTTACACTGGCTTCCAGCCAGCTTCAGAATAGATTTTAAAGTTCTGCTACTGGTCTATAAATCACTCCACGGTTTAGGTCCAGAATACATGCTAATGCAAAATGCTAATGGCATCTAAACCCAGTAGGGCTCTGAGATCGACAGACTCAGGTCAAATAGTGGAGCACAGAGTCCAAAGCAAACATGGTGAAGCAGCATTTAGCGATTATGCTGCACACAAATGGAATAAGTTGCCAACAGAAGTGATGTCAGCCCCAAGTGTGAATGTTTTTAAGAATAGGTTAAAAAGTCTTATTTTTTCCCATGCTTTATAGAGCATTTCCACTTTTAAATGATATTTCTTTCACTGTACGCTGTTTTAATTCATCCATCCATCCATTCTCTGAGCCGCTTCTCTTCACGAAGGTCGCGGGCGTGCTGGAGCTTATCCCAGCTATCATCGGGCATGAGGCGGGGTACACCCTGACCTGGTTGCCAGCCAATCGCAGAGCACATACAAACAAACAAAAATTCACACTCACATTCACACCTACGGGCAATTTAGAGTTGTCAATTAACCTACCATGCATGTTTTTGTGATGTGGGAGGAAACCGGAGTGCCCGGAGAAAACCCACGCAGGCTCGGGGAGAACATGCAAACTCCACACAGGCGGGGCCGGGAATTGAACCCCGGTCCTCAGAACTGTGAGGCAGACGCTTTAATCCGCCCACCATGCCGCCTGTTTTAATTGTATTTTTTTTTTCCTCTTTGTTTTATGTATTTATAAGCAATTTTTTTTCTATGTTTTTAAATGTTTTTAATCATGAAAAGCACATTTAGTTACCTGGTGTATGAAATGCGCTATATACTTCATATCCATCCATCCATCCATCCATTTTCTGAGCCGCTTCTCCTCACTAGGGTCACGGGCGTGCTGGAGCCTATCCCAGCTGTCATCGGGCAGGAGGCGGGGTACAACCTGAACTGGTTGCCAGCCAATCGCAGGGCACATAGAAACAAACAACCATTCGCACTCACACTCATGCCTACGGGCAATTTAGAGTCTCCAATTAATGCATGTTTTTGGGATGTGGGAGGAAACCGGAGTGCCCGGAGAAAACCCACGCAGGCACGGGGAGAACATGCAAACTCCACACAGGCGGGGACGGGGATTGAACCCCGCACCTCAGAACTGTGAGGCTGACGCTCTAACCAGTCGGCCACCGTGCCGCCTATATACTTTATATATATATATACATTTTCTTTACTTTGCTTTGGTTTACCTTTGTCCCACGTCGTATCTCAATGTATTCCTTTGTCCTTTCCTCTGTCCTCTCAGTGTCCCACTTCTTCTTAGCTAACCTCTTTCCTTGTTTGATTTCCTGTACTTTGAGGTTCCACCACCAAGTCTCCTCTCCTTTCCTGCCAGAAAACACACCAAGTACTCCTCTCCTGCCTGTCTCTCTGATCACCTTGGCTGTAGTGGTCCAGTCTTCTGGAAGGTCCTCCTGTCCACCGAGAGCACTCTTCCTTTCTCAGTTTCCACCACATGGTTCTCTGCTCTGCCTTTGTCTTCTTAATCTTCCTCCCCACCACCAGAGTCATTTTACACACCACCATCCTATGCTGTCTAGCCACACTCTCCCCTACCACTACCTTACAGTCAGTAACCTCCTTCAGATTACATTGTCTGCACAAGATGTAATCAAACTGCGTGCTTCTACCTCCGCTCTTGTAGGTCACCCTATGTTCCTGCCTCTTCTGGAAAAAAGTGTTCACTATAGCCATTTCCATCCTTTTTGCAAAGTCTACCACCATCTGTCCCTCCAAGTTCCTTTCCTGGATTCCGTACTTACCCATTACTTCTTCATCACCCCTGTTTCCTTCACCAACATGTCTATTACAATCTGCACCTCTCTCTCTCTGTCGGAACTACTTCATCTAGCTCCTTCCAGAATTTATCTTTCACCTCTAGGTCACATCCTACCTGTGGGGCATAGCCGGTAATCACATTATACATAACACCCTCAATTTCAAGTTTCAGCCTCATCACTCGATCTGATACTCTTGTCACCTCAAAGACATTGTTGGCTAACTCTTCCTTTAAAATCACCCCTCCTCCATTTCTCTTTCCATCTACACCATGGTAAAATTATTCAAACCCTGCCCCACGACCGATCCGCTGTAGAATTCTTTATATGAACGCTCTTATTGGTTTAGCAAGGTTTTTAGCCGGATGCCCTTCCTGACGCAACCCTCTGCATTTATCCGGCTTGGGACCAGCCTACAGTTTGCACTGGCTTGTGCCCCCTATAGGGCTGCAATCGCAATTAGTCTTGCATGATGACGTCATATATACGGACGAGGACAGAAGACAATTAGTTTATTGATTTCTACAATTATTAAGAGGGTTGGATGGAGTGTTACAATAAATCTGTCATCAGAATCAGAATCATCTTTATTTGTCAAGTATGTCCTAAAAACACACAAGGAATTTGTCTCCGGTAATTCGAGCCGCTCTAGTACGACAACAGACAGTCAATTGACAGAGAACACTTTTGAGACATTTTCAGACATTGAGAAAAACTGTCACTGAGCAATAAAGGGTTGCTAGTTATCTGGTAATGCCGGTACATTTTTTATTTTTTTTTGACAATTGGGCAAAACCATGCAGAGTCCTCTAGCACTTTGAGCTGTTCTAATTACTAATATTGCAATAGTCCGGTGCAACGACCATTGTGCAAAGGGCGCCGAGACTTCAAGCGTGTAGTACGATAGTCTGGGACAATGTTGATTGTGCAAATGTTGCAGATACTCCTCAGTCAGTGTGCAAATGGAGCAAATGCTACTCTGGCGTGAGTGGCCAGTATTGGTCAACAACAGATATGCAAATAGTGCAGCGTGGTGAGACTACTACAGTGAGTGCACAAGTAATATATAATTGGCCAGACAGAAATGTGACAACAAACTCAAGACAAAAATTGCCAGCATGTTGCAATGGAATTGGAGGTTAGGTGTTTAAGAAGTGAGAGGGAAGAAGCTGTTGGAATGTCTGGTAGTTCTAGTTTGCATTGATCGGTAGCGCCTACCTGAGGGAAGGAGCTGGAAGAGCTGGTGACCGGGATGTGGAGGGTCCGAGAGGATTTTGCATGCTCTTGTCTTAGTTCTGGCAGCGTGCAATTCCTCAAGGGTTGGTAGGGGGGTACCGACAATCCTTTCAGCAGTTTTGATTGTCCGTTGCAGTCAGTTTGTCCGTTTTTGTAGCAGCACCAAACCAGACTGTGATGGAAGAACACAGGACTGATTCGATAACCGCTGTGTAGAACTGCCTCAGCAGCTCCTGTAGCAGGCCGTGCTTTCTCAGAAGCCGCAGGAAGTACATCCTCTGCTGGGCCTTTTTGAGGACGGAGTTGATCCGTTATCCACCACATACGTCCGAGGAGCTCGCGTGTCTGTCTGCCTGCATGTACACTGATCATATTCATCAACATGGAAACTGGTCTGCCAAATAGGCAAACACCCACAGCAAGCCTTGCGCTGGCACGAAAATCAAGACGCGCGCCATATACACTCCGTCGCATGCTGTGCTGTACAACTTTAAGAGGCCAAAGTCTTGCATGTATGCAGCTGAATTTCTTGTCTTTGTTCCGTTCTTCATCTTCTTGTATTAGTGAGATATTGTTACTTTAATCAGATAATATTGAGTGGCAGGGATAGAAAATTGCATTCCGCTTTCCACTTTGGAGTAAATTCCTTTTCTGGTTAATGGTAATCATCGTATCTGGAAAGATCAGATCTAAACTCAAAATAATATCTGAAGTCATTATCTAAAATACCTATATGACAGATATGTAAATTAAAAAAAAAAACACGATTTTGATTAATTTTAAGAAGTGGAATCTCACACCAATTTCATAGGACCCTAATTGGAGGAATGCCTAATCGTCATGAAAAGTCTTGTGCAACAGTTGCTTTTCTAGTTGACAACGTAAACCATTTTGTTTTGGCAGGTTGTTTTACGGGACATCAAAAAGACACAAGGACATGGTTCATCATGAACAGGACAACTATAACATAGACGGTGAGTATTAATCCAGTTGCACACTCAGATTTTTTTTTTCCACCAGAAGAAGCAAGGATCATCATAGTGAATTTGAAGCCAAATCACCACCTCCTTTTATGAATATTCAGTTTGCTTTTGCGCCCCTTTGGCGATTTCCTCCGAAGGAAATAGTCCATAATCTTTGCGCCCCATACAACACCCCTCGAGTGCGCCTCCCTGATGATGGTGTGGGGGGAGCGGGGTGGGATAGGGGTATGGATGCTGTCGAAGATTTTATGTTCGTTTATTTTCATAAAACGTCTTCGGAGTATATGTGCTATGTGCGGTGATCTTCATTAGCATACAGTACCTCTGGCCGATCGACAACAGGGCGTGGGGGAGACCGTCATTACCATACCTCGAGGAGGGGTGGCTTGACACAAAGTGGCACCCTGGGTGGTGCCCGTATCACCCTTATCAGAAACTGCCACTGGCTACAGAGGTATGACAGTATTTTACACATTATGCTATAGTAGGCTAAATGTCATTTTCAAGTCAGTGGACGTAAAAGGGAAAAAAAGGCCATAACATCCATCCATCCATTTTCTGAGCCGCTTCTCCTCACTAGGGTATCCCAGCTGTCATCGTACACCCTGGACTGGTTGCCAGCCAATCGCAGGGCACATACAAACAGACAACCATTCGCACTCACATGCATACCTACGGGCAATTTAGAGTCTCCTATTTATGCATGTTTTTGGGATGTGGGAGGAAACCGGAGTGCCCGGAGAAAACCCACGCAGGCACGGGGAGAACATGCAAACTCCACACAGGCGGGGCCGGGGATTGAACCCAGGTCCTCAGAACTGTGAGGCTGACGCTCTAACCAGTCGTCCACCGTGCCGCCCAGGCCATAACATATTATAAGGAAATATGCCAAACAGAGTTGTTCTCCAGTAGTCTGCCAATTAATACAGTATCAATTTGGAGAGTACTTATCTGCTTCTTTTTCACAGTTTGTCTTAATTGGAGCTCATTTAAAATTAATATAACTTTTAATTGGAGCGCAGCACTCTTCATCTTCAGTTGTGACATTAATTACAGAAAGCTTTTGTAATTCCCATTTCATTTTCTGATTAAAGATGAAAAGGGACATTTTGCGATTTTTCAGATAATTTGTTTGCGCCGTTTTCATTTATATTTCAAAGGACTGATACGCATGTCATCTAACCCTGATTTTATGTTCGAATAGTAAGAGGGCATATTTCACCTCCATACTTAAATACACATTTTCAGTGTTTCATGAGGGTTCCTTGTGCTTTGTGGAAGTATCTTTGGTCATATAAAGAAAGTGTAAAGGAACGAAATGCTGATAAGTATCATCCAAATTAACGGCATTTCAAAGTGCTACTTTTTGTGGTTGCAAAAAGGCTTGAAATTCAGCTTCTCCCTGTAAACTGAAGCCAATATCCTCTACATAAGTGAAGGAACGTGACAGGAAATGGCCACGTGCACCTACACTTAAGTTGGACTGTGTTGTTTGTTCCATTTGCTGCCGACCGTGTGGTTTTCAGCTCAGTGTGCAGCCATCTGACAAACTACACCCTCTGCCAGTAAACACCACCACTATGTTCAAATCTATAAGCCACCAAGTCATCTTATTGTGACTCATTCCTGTTTACCTCTGCACTTCCCAATCTGAACTTTCCCTCCTTGTTTTTTTACTTGCTTAATGGGCTCATTATAGTTACTTATAGAAGCATATATTTAAAAATTCTACATAAATACTGGTCTTGTTGAATCTCAGTGTGGCTTTTGATGCAGTACCTCATAATGTACTGCTGACCATGCTGGAAACATCCATCCATCCATTTTCTGAGCCGCTTCTCCTCACTAGGGTCGCTGGAGCCTATCCCAGCTGTCATCGGGCAGGAGGTGGGGTACACCCTGAACTGGTTGCCAGCCAATCGCAGGGCACATAGGAACAAACAACCATTCGCACTCACAGTCATGCCTACGGACAATTTAGAGTCTCCAATTAATGCATGTTTTTGGGATGTTGGAGGAAACCGGAGTGCCCAGAGAAAACCCACGCAGGTATGGGGAGAACATGCAAACACCACACAGGCGGGGCCGGGGATTGAACCCGGGTCCCCAGAACTGTGAGGCTGACGCTCTAACCAGTCGGCCACCGTGCCGCCTGCTGGAAACATGGGTAGGACTAAATGGAACGGTCCTTAAATGGTTCAGGTCCTACTTGGGGCAAAGGAGTTATTTTGTAACCATTGCGTGTGTTCAATCTCATCAAATGGCAATTACCTATGGGGTCCCTCAAGGGTCAGTTATTGGACCGCTCCTGTTCAGCCTGTGTATGCTACCATTGGGTCAAATTCTTCAGAACTTTAATTTTGACTATCATAGCTATGCAAATGACACACAGTTACATCTAGCAGTGTCTCCAGATGACTATTGTCCAATTGAGCTGTTGTGTCACTGTCTAAAACAGATAAAATAACTGTAATTTTCTTCAATTAAACCACAACAAAACTGAGATAATTGTTTTGGGCAATAACGAAAAGAGGATTGCTGTTAGTAAATACCTGGGGTCACGCTCTTTAAAAAAACAAAGGCAAAGTCTGAAACCTTGGTGTACTGATAGATTCTGACCTGACCTTCAACAGTCATATCAAATCAATTACTAATAAAACTGCCTTCTACCATTTGAAGAACATGTCCAGAGTGAAGGGTTGCATCTGTCAAGCAGACCAGGAGAAGCTCATCCATGCTTTTATAGCAAATAGACTTGACTATTGCATTGGTCTTCTGACTGGACTCCCCAAAAAGAGCATTAAACAGCTGCAGCTCATTCAGAATGCTGCAGCTCGGGTTCTGACCAGAACAAAGAAGTCAGAACATATTACGCCATTATAAGCTGTTTTTTCCTTTGTTTTTAAATGCTTTTAATCATGTAAAGCATATTGAGTTACCTTGTGTATGATATGTGCTATATAAATACATTTGCTTTGCTTTGCTTATATTTACTGTATCTTAGAATGTACATTCAGTTATACACTTGATTTAAAAAAATAAACAATGTGGAGCTAATATTCACAATGTGTATATGTAAATTGCACAACATACTGTAAATGAATACCCCCACTTTGAAAACTAAGCTTGTGTGTGTACGCATTTGACATCTGTAATCAGTGACCCACATTTGTGGGAGTATTTTGCAATATAGTATGCCAGAAAATAATTATTATGAAAGGAAACAAAGTTTTTCAAACAAATCTGTTTGGTGTGTGCCCATGTTGAGCACTGTATTGTTCTTCAATTTGTGATAATATATTTTACAAAACAATTGTTTCAACAAATTGTTTCCATTTGAAATTGATCACAATAGTGCTGATATTAACGACTCAATGCAAATACTTAAAAATTACACACTTTTTGTCATTAAACAGCTGATGTTTTCTCATAAAGATGATGTACAACGTCAAAAAATAACATAGGCATAATGATTATTATAAAGGTCTTATTTAATTCAATGCCTGACTTCAAAGAGCAAATTACAAAGGTTTATGCCTTCAATATTGTATTTACGTATACCTTTTTAATTATACATGTAACAGCAGCAGATGAAACTTGCCATATTTTATTTCCTCGATGTATATGGTACAGATTTAATCTAATTGTGCAATATACCTTATGGTGTATTTTCTGGTCCCACAATTTTTTTTGTCTTGATTCATTTTGCCTGAATAGCCATCCATCCATTTTCTTTTCCGCTTGTCGTCATTAGGGTCACAGGTAAACTACAGCCTATCGCAGTTGTCTATAGGCGACAAGCAGTGCTATCCACTCTTTCACTGTGCTGCCGTAAAGTTAATGTTTTTATCTAAGTTTCCTCTGCTAGTTGTAGTAATATTCAAACTTCCTAACTATATTTCAGGTCACCATTTAAGTCTTCGTCCACTGGGCATCTGTGAGCCACCATCACGCCATGGCCTAGTATTGTGCTCCGAGATGGGCCTCCCCCACCGTGGTTTCTCTGTTGCTACAGCCCAGGACCTAGATGTAGACAGTCAAGCTGTTTTGTCACCGGAGAGAGCTATGCATCTGTGGGACCGTGGGGGTTTGGGAAAGTCATCTCGGAGGAGTTCCTGTCTGTCTAGCCGCTCCAACTCAGCGCTGACTCTTACCGATACAGAACATGAGAACAAGTCTGACAGTGACAACGGTAGGACAGGACTTTTGTTTCTCTTTTTATGTCTCTTGCCCATTATCTAGGCTTGTTCTATAAATCCGATTTTTCTGTGACTTTCCATGGTGCTGAAACAAAAAAGAAAATGCAAAAGCATTGCAAAAGTGTGAGGCATCCAGTCCTTAAAAGGTCTATTTACAGTTCTTGAAAAATATATACTGTAGATACAGTATATAGTGGCTAATGTGGTAGAATAATCATCCTTCAACCTAAGGTTTCGTGTTTGATACTGAGCCTTCTGTGTAACGCACCTGTAACCCCATGCTTGTGGTGCTGTGTCATCAGCGTGTGAATGAACTGTTGTTTTTTTTAAATATGTTCCGTGAACCAATGTCTGACTGGATGAAAGAGGTAGCGTGAGATGTGTAAGACTTTTTAGTACATTGGAGGAGGTAGAGAAGCAAAGAAGTGACACTCATTTAATATTTTGATAACACACATACATAATGTCTCTCACTGAAGTTATAAAAGTTGGCACCAAACTAGGAATTAGTGTACATAACCCCATGTAAAGTACATTTTATGAGCCCAGATACTGATGTTAATGTTAATGTGGTAAAATAACTGAGGGTAACAAAAGAGAGAATGTGTATGTTCTGTATACTGCTTGGATTTACAGGTATGTGGTTGCCTCTGTGTGCCTGTGGTTTTGTGGATACCAGTTCATTATCCTCAAGGCAGATTTGCCGAACAGGTGTGATTTTCATAATTCATACAAGAAATACTTTTTTTTACAATAACATTAATGCATACACATTCACACACAGAGTGTACACTGTATTTTCATGAAGCTATACTAACACACTCCTGAGTGAGTCTTCATTAAGAGACAATGTGGTAATTAACACTGGGATTAAGTGCTGAGTCGCTACATTTCCTATATTAAGTTTGATAATGTTTTTATTAGATGACATTATATTGTGTAAGTCAGTGCTCTGGAGAACACACTTCCCCTCTAAAAGTGAGTAGTCGTCAAGTTTTCAATAGCTAATTGACACTTAAAGATGCAGCTGTTTAGCTTTGAGTGGGTGTTTGGTGTGCAGCTCACTTTATTAAGCCTTGTGCGATCTCTCATTTCCATGTTTGATTAAGTAGCTGAAATGCCAACAACAAATGTCACTTGTGGGGCCGCTTCGATCCGGGAGGATACACTGTTTGCTTCTCATGATATAGTGTTTGCTGCATCACTCTCTGGGTGGTGAACTCTGGTGACAACCTATGGTAACTGTAATGACTTGGTATTGCTAAAGAACCTATGTTCTCTCAGGAATACATTTTAAGTATTTGTTGGTCATTTTTTTGTTAGTCATTAATGGACATAGGCAGAAGTGTTGTCCTTTTGAGACATGACACTTTTCACCTGAAATATGGGTGAAAAGTGGGTAAGAAGTAGCCCTAACCCTAAAATATGACAAAATTAATTTGCGGCATGACAGAAGAAAATGTTGTCATGCAGCACAAGAAGGCACGGTCAGTTACATCCCTATTTACTGTTTTATTTTATTATATATATATATAAAGATATAGACATATATTCTAACCCTGGCCCAGAAATGTTTTTCATACAAATATTTACTGTAATTATGACTTTCTTCCTGCATTTGTAAGTGATCGACTATGGCGTGTTCAAATTCACATACAGATTTGGCAGCAATCGCAACAGAACAACACGTTCATAAACCGAGTACCCGCTGTACTGACAACATGGCGATTTTTATAACAAGCAAATTGATGGACAAACTGATTGATATCATATATATTTTGAATAACACAAAATATGTAGTAAAGCTTCAGGAGAATAATAAACACACAGGCTCTCTCTCCCTCTCAATCTCTCTCATTGACCCGAGCCTTTGCTGCAAGAGATAAACAAGTGAATGTCAGGTAACTTCATTTGGAATTTATCACATTTACTTTAATTATTCACAGATGTACAGAGTTCCGCATAATAGTACCTGGCCCGTGCCGCATAATAGCAACAATTACATTAAATTATTTAAGTGTGTATTCAGTGACAGCAACAGTCGGTTTGTTATTATTTATAATAATAAGTGGCACGGTGGGCGACTGGTTACCACATTTGCTTCACAGTTCTGAGGTTGCATGTTCAAATCCAGCCTCGCCTGTGTGGAGTTTGCATGTTCTCCCCGTGCCCACGTGAGTTTTCTCCGGGTGCTCGGGTTTCTAGCCCACATCCATGCGTGCATGGTAGGTTAATTGAAGACTCTAAATTGTCCATAGGTGTGAATGTCAGTGTGAATGGTTGTTTATTTCGATGTGCCCTGCGATTGGCTGGCGACCAGTTCGGGGTGTACCCCGCCTCTCACCCGAAGATCGCTGGAATAGGCTCCAGCACGCCCGCAACCTTAGTAAGGATAAGCGGTACGGAAAATGGATGGATGGATAATAATAATAATTTTAACAAATGAAAATTAAAAATAATTTTCACTTGTTAAACATTTTAAAATATAGGCTCACAAGGCAGAGCGTACAAAAACAGGACCATGCATTGGATATAAAAAGTCTGCACACTTCTGTTCAAATGCGAGAAGAATTTATACCAAAATAAATCATTTTCCGACTTTAATGTGACCTAGAATTTGTACAACTCATTTGCTATAGTTTTGCATCTTTTTGAGAGGATAAACAGAAATAATGAGATTGGTAGGCTGTAGGTGTGGGAGGGAGTGAAGTCAAACAACACAGACAATATAATGTTCCATCTCCATCTCAAAAGCGCTTACTACGTAGCACTAATTTGATTTCTCCCACAACTGTAGGCTATTAATTGCGTCCTCTTGTTCTTCTTCAGTGTTATCCAATGGTTGGCATGTGTAGGCACCACGCTGTCGCCCTCTACTGGCCAGCATGAGCACTGTTCTTGTCGGTGACAACTTCCGCCAATCCAAAACAAATGTGTAGGCCATTTTTCTATTTGTGTCCTGTGCTATATTCTATTTTCGTTTCAGAAATGAACATTGAAAATCAAACCATTATTCAACTTTTCTTTACTCGTTCCGGACAACAACAAAAAAGAAAATCAACCTGTATTTAAATTTTGGGATTTCTATTTTAAAATGAAAATAAAAGAGCCAGTCCTTTTTCTATTTTTAATATCTGTCAACAAACATGATATTCAATTACCAAAAGAGATCATCATTATGCTTCATAGACAGGAGCAACAGGTTCTCCCCCCTCCTTCCTTTACATCCACCTTCTACTTCAGTCCTTCTATCATCTAGTTCTCTCATTTCTCAGAACCCATTTAGAAAAATCCATAACCAGAAGTGCAGCGAAAGAACAAACAAACCAGCTAGCTCGACGGAGAATGGGAGAGAAAACCATAACAAATTCCACAGCAGACCCATGTAGTGACAATCAAGTCTTTCCATTAATAAATATTATACTGCAAGCCATTGAAACATTGTTTAATGACTTTAACTAATCATCGTAATATTGACTTCTTGCATAGTTTTGTGTAGAAATCGATCAGATGTGCCTTGGCAAATGAGAAATATTAAGTGTCCCGAGACCCACTAAAATAGTGATATGATGGTCTCTTCACCAGCTGGAAGATTGACACTTTAAACTAGTGTAATGCAAGCATATCCCCTGAGCAATATCGAACACTTTTCGCAGAAAGCTCAGTCAAGTTTCAAGTTTTTTATTCACATGACATACAAATTATTTCATTTTTTTTCTATTTTTCTAATGAGATGTTCTCGTGTGTGAGTTAGGGATATTGAAACATTCAAGGTGAGAATTTATATCGAATATCAAGCGTATCAACTTTAGCTCTGGTTTCATGTCACATGGTAATGGGAGTATTGAGGAACTGTCCTTTCAGAACTGCCCTCACACACACCAACACTATAACATTTATTTCAACCGAGTACTCCTCCTTGTAAATACACACTGTGAATCTGTATTGGTATACAGGGGCTCTTGCTCTCCCACTCACATGCATGCACACAGAAACACATAATCATTATTGTGTGGTGTGGTGTTATGGCTGGATCAATAGCTCCGCTGTTCTTACAGGATCATTTGGCCTCTGAAGCAAGTGGTCTGACAATCAGTATATCATTAGGACATTACCACTCACCCCACTTTCCCCCTCCTTTACGGAACGCCGCTACCCGATCCCCTACCTCCCCTTTCACCTCCTCCCTTCATTTACTTATTTTTTGTATATGGGTCATTTTCATCTAATTTGATCAATAATGGTAAAGGCGTGTGTAAAAATAAATAAATTAATGACCTGCGACTGACTGGCGACCAGTTCAGGGTGTAGTCCGCCTTTCGCCCGAAGTCAGCTGGGATAGGGTCCAGCGCCCCGCGACCCTAACCAGGATAAGCGGTGTTGAAAATGGATGGATGGATAAATAAATGAATACATTTTGCAGCATGGTAGGTGACTGGTTAGCACATCTGCCTCACAGTTCTGAGGACCGAGGTTCAAATCCCGGCCCGCCTGTGTGGATTTTGCATGTTCTCCCCGTGCCTGCGTGGGTTTTTTTTCCGGGTACTCCGGTTTCCTCCTACATCCCAAAAACATGCGTGGTAGGTTGATTGAGGACTCTAAATTCCCCATAGGTGTGAATGTGAGTGCGAATTTTTGTTTGTTTATATGTGCCCTGCGATTGGCTGGCGACCAGTTTAGGGTGTACCCTGCCTCCTGCCCGATGATTGCTGGGATAGGCTTAATGCTGCCTTGGTTTTATACAGGTTAATGTCTCCCATGCTTAAAGTCCTATTTTTAAAACGTTATTGATGATTTAAATTTTTTTGCATTTAGAGAAAAGACAATTCTTACTGACAGAGCACATTTTGGTGGCCAACTGAAATACACTTCTTGCATAATGTTAAAGACAAAATGCATCACAGTAAAGATATAAACAGCTTCATAAAAATAGTGTGAGTTGCACAATTTATGTGTATTTTCCCTCAAAATCTGCAGATACAACTGCATAAATGTCTTGTCTTTATGCAATATTAATAACGGTAAAGACATGCAATAGTTCCGACACTTTCACAAATTCATACATATTCATTCATATCTCAGAAATAACACCATTTATTTTCCTCTCTGTTGTTTTTGTTGTGTGAATGTAAAATGGGTGCCTCATCCTGGCACTTCAGCTCACAGATCCCTCTGGTGTTTTGCAACAACATAAGCTCTCTCCAGCGGCATTAACGGTAAACATAGTTAGAGTGACAAAGAAGGACCCTTTGTAGAAGAACCAAAAAAAGGAACTCTGAAGACACTAAGATGCATTTATGTTAGTTTTCATGGAAAAGGCATATCAAGCAATAGGAGAAAAATCCTATAGAGTATATCAAAAAATGTAAATTAGCATCTTCAGAAAACTTCATGTCGGACTTCTTATGGTAAAGACATTTGGGGATTAAAAGTTTGAAAAATATTACTTTCAATTATTTTTTTCTGAAAAAAAATGATGACGTCTAGATGGATAACAACTGCCAATTATTCAAATACTTACAGCAGTAAAATTAATGTGTGCGTGCATGTACGTAAATGTGAGAGAGTGGCGGTTAGATGTTGGGCTTGGGGAAAACAGACGGGACTGCACTTAATGTTTTTTTTTAAAGCATGATTGTGGCCAACAGTACTCATTTTATTTGCATTATAGAGTTGCTTGGTTTTTCAAATTCCGTCCCCCAACAACACACACACACGAGTGCACACGCCCGCACGCACGCACACACACACACACACACACACACTTGCTCCCACCATTGCAATTTTTATGCAATGAGCGAGAAAACTTTTTTTTTACTGGTGACGCAGCTGTTTAACTAGCAAAGCTTTTGGTGACTGACCTTGGGTGAAGCACTTACTTATGTGGTGCAATGCGTTAAAATCAGCTCCAGAGCAGTCCGGAGTCCAGACGAAGTTGAAAGCTGTCACTTTTCTTTATTAATATTATTTAAGCTAAGTATTCTAAATCCTTTCAGTGAGTCAGTCCTTACCTCCATGACGATTTCTGACCGCAAACGTCGGTATGAATCATTAACCCACAATGCATTACACACTTAAAAAGTTAGTAAAACTCTATTCTTAACGTGTAAATAAAAAAGTAACAGCAATCAAATCCACTTTTTACTAAGGAAAATAACAAAAATAGTGTGGCGACAGTGAAGCTGTGCATTTCTTTGCACCGTTATATTTACTGCACCTTCACAGTGGATTGTATGATTAAAAAATGACCTCTCATTTTCCTCAATACGTTAGAAATAGGTCTGCCTATTTGGTAAAATGCAACTGGACGATGGGTTGCTGCTTCTTAAAGTCATCAGCTGTAAATGAATGCTTGCAAAGAATCATTGTTGATTCAATACTAACTATTATTGGTTTGACAAAGCAACTGTAATCTGATTACATTATGGATACAGTAACGCATTACATTGCTCATTAATCATAATGGCGGCCATTTTGGAGCATCGCTGTTGCCGATAGGACTTTACAGTAGTTGCTTCTCTCGTGACTAATAATAACACTTAATCACTCACCATCAGGGCGGCACGGTGGACGACTGGTTAGAGCGTCAGCCTCACAGTTCTGAGGAGCGGGGGTCAATCCCGTGGAGTTTGCATGTTCTCCCTGTGCCTGCTCCCACAAAAACATGCATGAATTGGAGACTCTAAATTGCCCATAGGTGTGAATGTGAGTGCGAATGGTTGTTTGTTTGTATGTGCCCTGCGATTGGATGGCAACCAGTTCAGGGTGTACCCCGCCTCCTGCCCGATGATAGCTGGGATAGGCTCCAGCACGCCCGCGACCCTAGTGAGGAGAAGCACCTCAGAAAATGGATGGATAGACTCACCATCAGCCTGAGGGAGTTGTGCAGCAACTTAATTCATCAGCAATTATAATGGTATCTGGGTATATCAACTGTGCTTATCCAACAGAGATAATTAAATACGATGCTGAGAGAGCCGAAAAGGTTGTAGTTATTGTTGATATACAGTAAAGGGGGAACGGTCGTGTGTGTGTGTGTGTGTCTGTGTGCGTGTGTGTGTGTTTGTGTGTGTGCCTGCCTGCGTGCGTATGCATGTGTGCGTGTCTGCATGCATACGTGTTAAAGGTTCTGGTGTGATTAGTCAAATGCTTTATTTGGTGTGGTTTCACCACCCTGCTTACAGGTGTTCGAATTTTTCTACCTCTCTCTCTTTCTTCCTTTCTCACAAACAAACACACACACACACACATTTGCTGGTCTTCCCAAAAGCGTTGGAAAGCTAGTGATATTGCGGCTGACCTCAGCATGTGGCTAATTTCACATCTTTTCTTTTCTTGCTTGAATACAAATCCGCACATTCTCACATTGCTTTGCCCATCCTTGGCAGCTCTTTCTAGTGTCATATTGCCTCCACGAAATGTGATTTTAACACCCACGAAAGCTCTTTAGCTCTGCGTCTGTGTGTGTACGTGTGTGTGTGTGTGTGTGCGCGTGTGTGTGTGTGTGTCTGTGTATGCATGCATGCGTCAATTTGGCAGGTGGACAACATTTACATTGTAACATCCTGACTGCAGGTCACTCAAAGCATTGTGTGGCCTGTACATTGCTCAATGATACTTTGCCAGAACTTGAGAGGTAACCAGAAGTCAAACCACCAACCTTCCAACTGCGAAATGGCAATTCTACCGCCCATGCTAGTTAGCCCATTCTGTGCGCCTGTTGAGTGGGTTGACGTGTTGTTAAATTTTGTTACATTTTTAAAAATATTTTATTGACAATATAAATGTTGTCCAGGAATTCAGCAGATTTGCTGGCTTTGAATAGCATGTACACAAACCCAGACAATTTGAAGGGGATTGCTATGAATAGCGAAAAGCCATGAGTAATTGACGGCTCCTTGAATAATTTTATTATTGCCTAAAATAATAGTTAAAACTGTAAATATACCATAAAGAATGATCCCAAAACATTTCAATACAATTTTAAGCTTATCTTACATCCATCCATCCATCCATTTTCTGAGCCGCTTATCGCGGGAGTGCTGGAGCCTATCCCAGCTATCTTTGGCAGATTTGCTGGCTTTGAATAGCATGTACAGAAACCCAGACAATTTGCAGGGGGTTGGGAACGAGCCCTGCTATGGGAATAGCGAAAAGCCATGAGTAATTGACGGCTCCTTGAATAATTTTTATTATTGCCTAAAATAATAGTTAAAACTGTAAATATACCATAAAGAATGATCCCAAAACACTTCAATACAATTGAAAACTTATCTTACATCCATCCATCCATGCATTTTCTGAGCCGCTTATCCTCACTAGGATCGCGGGAGTGCTGGAGCCTATCCCAGCTATCTTCGGGCAGGAGGCGGGGTACACCCTGAACTGGTTGCCAGCCACTGCAGACGCTGCAACGATCCGCCTGTCGATCTCCCGTTCCATTCTTCCCTCACTCGCGAACAAGATGCCAAGATACTTGAACCCCTCCACTTGGGGCAGGATCTCATCCCGGACCTGGAGAGAGCACTGCACCCTTTTCCGACTGAGGACTATGGTCTCAGATTTGGAGGTGCTGATTTTTATCCCAGCCACTTCACACTCGGCTGCGAACCACTCCAGTGAGAGTTGGAGATCACGGCTTGATGAAGCCAACAGAACCACAACATCTGCAAAAAGCAGACATGCCATACTGAGGCCCCTAAACCGGATCCCCTCTACGCCTCTGCTGTGCCTAGAACCGATTCTGTCCATAAATGTTATGAACAGAATCGGTGACAAAGGGCAGCCTTGGCATAGACCAACCCTCACCGGAAATTACTTCTAGCAATGCGGACCAAACTCTGACACTGGTCGTACAGGGACGGAGCAGCCCATATCAGAGGGTTCGGTACCCCATACTCCCAAAACACCCCCCACAGTACTCCCCGAGGGACACGGTCGAACGCCTTCTCCAAGTCCACAAAACACATGTAGACTGGTTGGGCGAACTCCCATGCACCCTCGAGGACCCCGCCGAGGGTGTAGAGCTGGTCCACTGTTCCACGGCCAGGACAAAAACCACACTGCTCCTCCTGAATCTGAGATCCGACATCCCGACGGACCCTCCTCTCTCGAACCCCTGAATAGACCTTACCAGGGAGGCTGAGGAGTGAGATCCCCCTGAAGTTGGTCCCCCTTCTTAAAAAGGGGAACCACCACCCCAGTCTGCCAATCCAGAGGCACTGTCCCCGATGTCCACACGATGTTGCAGAGGTGTGTCAACCAGGAAACCCCTACAACATCCAGAGCCTTTAGGAACTCCGGGTGAATCTCAACCACCCTCGGGGCCTTGCAACCGAGGAGTTTTTTAACCACCTCAGTGACCTCCACCCGAGAGATAGTAGAGCCCGCCTCAGAGACCCCAGACTCTGCGTCGTCATGGGAAGGCGTGTCGGTGTAATTGAGGAGGTCTTCGAAGTATTTGGCCCACCGACTCACAACGTCACAAGTCGAGGTCACCAGCGCCCCATCCCCACTATACAGTGTTGATGGCGCACTGCTTTCCGCCAGATGGCGGAGCAAAATTTCCTCAAAGCCGTCCAGAAGTCTTTCTCCTTGGCCTCGAACTCCTAACATCCCCGAGTTTTTGCCTCAGCGACCACCAAAACTGCATTCCGCTTACCCATCAGCTGCCTCAGGGGTGCCACAGGCCAAAAAGGCCCAACATGACTCCTTCTTCAGCTTGATGGCATCCCTCACCGATGGTGTCCACCAACGGGTTCAGAGATTGTCGCCATGACAGGCACCGACCACCTTACGGCCACAGCTCCACTCGGTCGCCTCAACAATGGAGGCTCAGAACATGGTCCACTTGGAGTCAATGTCCCCTGCCGTCCCCCGGGACGTGAGTGAAGTTCTGCCGGAGGTGGGCGTGGAAACTCCTTCTGAGAGGGGATTCTGCCAGACGCTCCCAGTAGACCTTCACAATACGTTTGGGTCTGCCAGGTCGAACCGGGATCTTCCTCCACCATCGTAACCAATTCACCACCAGCTGGTGATCAGTTCACAGCTCCGCCCCTCTCTTCACCTGAGTGTCTAGGACATGCGGCCGCAAGTCCGATGACACAACCACAAAGTCAATCATTGAACTGCGAACTAGGGTTTACTGGTGCCAAGTGCACATGTCGACACCCTTACGCTTGAACTTGGTGTTCGTTATGGACAATCCGTGATGAGCACAGAAGTCCAATAACAAAACACCACTCGGGTTCTGATGGGGGGTCCTTTACTCCCAATCACGCCCCTCCAGGTCTCACTGTTATCCTCTCATCCACCGGTATGAACCCCATTGTACAGGCGCCAAGTCAGGGGGCAATAAGTATACCCACACCTCCTTGGCGCCTCTCAGCATGGGCAACTCCAGAGTGGAAGAGTCCAACCCCTCTCAAGATGACTGGTACCAGAGCCCGACCTTGTGTGTGACGTCAAGAAGTTCCAACTAGATATAGTCGGGCTCACCTCCACCTCCCAAGCAGTGTGTGGAGGTGAGCCTGACTATATCTAGTTGGAACTTCTTGACGTCACACACAAGCTTGGGCTCTTTCCCTGCCAGAGAGGTGACATCCCACGTCCCTAGAGCCAGCTTCTGTAGCCGGGGATCACCCACCGCCCAGCTCACACTGCACCTGACCCCTATGGTCCGTCCCACAGGTGGTGAGCCCATGGAAAGGGGCACCCACGTTACCCTTTCGGGCTATGCCCGGCCGGGCCCCATGGGTGCACCAGGCGCTCGCCTGTGAGCCCCACTTCCAGGCCTGGCTACAGAGGGGGCACCGGTGACCCACATCCGGGCGAGGGAAAACTCGGTCCAATATTTTTACTCGTTATAAGGGGTCTTTGAGCATTCTTATGTCCTGAACATCAGATCGGTCATTCAACAAAACAACACAATAATTTGAACTCAGTGACATAACTGACAACAGAGATTCATAAATGAATGTGCATGATGACTGTGGAGCATATCCCAACTGACTTTGGGAAAGAGGTGGGGTACACCCGGGTCTGGTCGCCATTGGAAGAATAACATTTTCAAAGACCTCCATTTACGACCTGTGTTCAAAACGGTTCTGGCCTAAGTCTGTTGAGCAATAAATCAAATGGTGAATCTTAATTTATTATTTACAAATCTTTCTGATCTTCATCTTCAATTGACTATACATGTTAGCTCCTCCCACCAGAGATTCCATTGAGGAGTTGAAGAGAAGACGCAACGACAGAGGTCCAAAGAGGAATTTTTAGAGAAATGAAATGTTCTTTTGTCTGTTTTCATTACATGGAAACGTTAATCAAATATGTAGTGTGTCAAAGATTAATAGTCTCTGCAGATGAGCTTTTACAACTGCTGCAACATACAGTATGTCCACTTTATGCTTCATGGGCCATATTCTCCCACTGCTGCGTGTCAGTATTTTACGCACCTGGGTTGCTCGTTTTCAAGTTACGACGATTCTGCCGTAATGACTTCTGATACAGCGCTCACGCATACCCGGCCAGTTTGCGTGTTACAGGTTGAGAGGCGTGACTCATTGAAGTCTGCAGGTGGGTAGAATGTGTATTTTTCCTGAGACATGTGAAAGCCTTTGAAATCTATTTGAAGACTATGTCACACTTTAAATGTGAAATTAACCCTCATAGAGGAAACAGAAGTTAATGGTCGCCTGTGAGACTTCAGCACTGCTTGTCTAACAGGCTAAGGGGCATGTGTTGAGTTTGAGTTCTTTAATCTCTATATTACATATTGTACAACATATGTAATTGAATCATAAAAAATTTTAAGAACAAAGGTGATGTGCAGAGCTGTGGCAACTATAGAGGAATAAAGTTGATGAGCCACACAATGAAGTTATGGGAAATAGTAGTGGAGGCTAGACTCAGGACAGAAGTGAGTATTTGCGAGCAACAGTATGGTTTCATGCCTAGAAAGAGTACCACAGATGCATTATTTGCCTTGAGGATGTTGATGGAAAAGTACAGAGAAGGTCAGAAGGAGCTACATTGTGTCTTTGTAGATCTAGAGAAAGCCTATGACAGAATGCCCAGAGAGGAACTGTGGCACTGCATGCGGACGTCTGGAGTGGCAGAGAAGTATGTTAGAATAATACAGGACATGTACGAGGGCAGCAGAACAGCGGTGAGGTGTGCTGTAGGTGTGACAGAAGAATTTAAGGTGGACATAGGACTGCATCAGGGATCAGCCCTGAGCCCCTTCCTTTTTGCAGTGGTGATGGATAGGCTGACAGATGAGGTTAGACTGGAATCCCCGTGGACCATGATGTTTGCAGATGACATTGTGATCTGCAGTGAAAGCAGGGAGCAGCTGGAGGAACAGTTAGAAAGATGGAGGCATGCACTGGAAAGAAGAGGAATGAAGATTAGCCGAAGTAAAACAGAATATATGTGCATGAATGAGAGGGCTGGTGGGGGAAGAATGAGGCTACAGGGAGAAGCGATAGCAAGGGTGGAGGACTTTAAATACTTGGGGTCAACCGTCCAGAACAATGGTGAGTGTGGTCAGGAAGTGAAGAAACGGGTCAAAGCAGGTTGGAACGGGTGGAGGAAGGTGTCAGGTGTGTTATGTGACAGAAGAGTCTCTGCTAGGATGAAGGGCAAAGTTTATAAAACAGTAGTGAGGCCAGCCATGATGTATGGATTAGAGACAGTGGCACTGAAGAGACAACAGGAAGCAGAGCTGGAGGTGGCGGAAATGAAGATGTTGAGGTTCGCTCTTGGAGTGACCAGGTTGGATAAAATTAGAAATGAGCTCATCAGAGGGACAGCCAAGGTTCGATGTTTTGGAGACAAAGTTAGAGAGCGCAGACTTCAATGGTTTGGACACGTCCAGAGGAGAAATAGTGAGTATATTGGAAGAAGGATGATGAGGATGGAGCTGCCAGGCAAGAGAGCTCGAGGAAGACCAAAGAGAAGGTTGATGGATGTCGTGAGGGAAGACATGATGGCAGTTGGTGTTCGAGAGGAGGATGCAGGAGATAGGCTTACATGGAAAAGGATGACGCGCTGTGGCGACCACTAACGGGACAAGCCGAAAGGAAAAGAAGAAGAAGATGTAATTGAATCATAATACTGTGTTTATGAGTTTGGAAGGCCATCAATAACAACGCGACTGAGCCAGCTGTTGATCAGCAACTATACCAGCGCCACACACAGGGGCGTGTCACTTAAATGATGATAGATCAAATATAAACAGAATTATTCAATATCTAACACACCATCGCGCGATCAAGATGACTGCATTTGTTGTGAGCGGTGCATTTAGCCAAACTCCCCAGCTGCCATGCAGGATGTTTGAAACAAAAATGCCACTCGCAGCACGCGCATGAAAATTTACTTAATATAGCATGATATGTTGACGTTCCGCCGTTGATTGGCGTAATATAGTCAGTATACATTGTGGCTGTTGAGCAGTCGAGCCAGGTGTCTGTCAGCGTGCCGAGTCAGCAGCTGGGCCGCCAACAGCAGCCTTCGGAGGCTCAGAGCATGCAAGTGAATCAAAACGTGCAATATGATGTTTCACCTTCCCGGTCCACTAGATTTACTACAGCCTCTGGAGCATGCAAGAGGGAATGCAGAATACGGCCAAGGCCAGGTATGAGAGGGAATGCCCACATTTTAGGGTTACTCCATCCAAAGTGCGCACGTTAACTGTTGTTAAATGTTAGCAGGACACCAAGCTCAGCTGTCTGTGTCTTTTTTCAATTTGCATCTAAGAAATATCTTATAGGCGCCTAACTCTAGATTTACATTATGTTCTCCGTGGCCAGGACAGCCCAATGTGCCTGAAATGTAGTGCACTGTGGGAAAATTCCATGGTGCTCTACATTTCGTGCAGTTTTTTTTTCCGAGTTTTGCAGCAAGACCTACAAATGTTTCTCAACATTACAAATAGCCAACAGGAAACAAAAATGAGAGTGAACAGACCTGAATTAGTAAGATAAAAAGCTAAATTTATTCATTAGAAATAATGGACTTCTAACCCATGTTCCAGCAAATGAGAGGCAGACTGAAAAGGGTCGTGGGTGAAAAAGAGTGGTGGATATTTTGAGGTTGTGGTTGTCTTCCACTCCCATTCACTTGAACATAACCAATGTTCATCGCTCGCGCACATTTTGGCGAAATGACCACAAGCTTCACTATTTCATCCACAGTTACATTATAAACTATAAATATAGATGACTGTGAGTGCGAATGGTTGTTTGTTTGTTTCTATGTGCCCTGCGATTGGCTGGCAACCAGTTCAGGGTGTACCCCGCCTCCTGCCCGATGACAGCTGGGATGGGCTCCAGCACGCCCGCGACCCGAGTGAGGAGAAGTGGCTCAGAAAATGGATGGATGGATGGAATTTTGAATAGTTTTGCTCACTTTTGCAAGGTGGACCGCCTTAGAAATTTTGAAAGAAATTTGGGCATGCTTTGAAAGTCAAATCGGAGCAAAGTTAAATTTTGACATGGCGCCCATGTTTCTTGGTGGTTTTTGGGGAATTGCATTGTCAAAGTAACATGGAATTAAAAAATTCCAATCCGAGTCAGGCCAAGATTAATCTTTTGATACCTCATTTGTGTGAATACTTCAAACTTTACACAACACCCCCTTCATTTCAATGGGACATTTTTGGTAGTTTATTGTAATCGTGCCATCATGGTAACGTGGAAGAAAAAAAATTATAATTATAATCCGAGTCCAGTCGAGATGAGTCTTTTGATGCCTCACTTTTGCGGATACGTTAAACTTGACACAATGCGCCCCATTCAATTCACTGGGACTTTTGGATTTTTTGGGGTACATTTCTGGGAATTGTGTCATCATGCTAACAGGGCATTTCAAAAAATAAATAAAATTTTAAAAGTAATTCCAATCCGAGTCCGGCTGAGGCGAATCTTTTGATACCTCATTTGTGCGGATACATTAAAGTTTATTTGGCACACAATTAATTTCAATGGAACTTTTTTGGTAGATTTTTGGGAAGAACTCGATACAATAAGTATGGAGGATAATAATATGGCCTGTTAGTGGTACTGCTTGGCTCCGTAGTAGGTCCATATTACAATGTGCCATTCATGTGCCAGAGTATCATCTGCAACATTTGCACAATCGACATTGTCCCAGATTAGTCACTTTACATTTCCTGAAGTCTCTGGGCCCTTTGCACAATGGTCATTACACCAGACTATTGTTCTATTAGTCATTTCAAACTGCTCTTATTGTTAAAGGACATTTTACAAAAAAAATTAAAAATTGTACCGGCATTACCACATTACTGGTAACCTTTTATTGCTCAGTGACTGTGTTTTTTATGTCTTTATGTCTCTTTGTCAATTGACTGTCTATTGTCGTACTAGAGCAGCTCCAACTACCGGAGACAATTTCCTTGTGTGTTCTGACATACTTGGCAAATAAAAATTATTCTGATTCTGCTATGTCTGCTATTGTTGTAAAACACAATTTATGCATACTTTATAGACTGTTTTTGTCTGGCTTGGCTGCAAGTCGCTTCAAACTCAGAAAAGCTGTGTTGCCGTTCAGCTGAGTTGAGTGGGTGGGTACCAACCAAGAAGTGGGCGGGTCATTGAATAATTAGTAACTATCTATGTCACAAACACACGGAAAGTCGATCCAGGCATTTTGCAGGCCTTATGGTGTTCATTACCTTTTGCATTCAATTGACACACTGCATAGACAAACTTAAACTATGTCAAAGACTCAGTGACTCACTTTGACCTACACGACATGTATTACGATATCACCGTATCCTTCTTCTACATCTAGAATAGGACCAGAAAATGTGTCAGTGCTACCGGATATACTGTAACCAGTACCATGGGAACAAAAACAACAATGATTGCAGCAATGTATTATGTTGGGGAAAAAAAGAACAAAAAGAGGAAAACATGTGTGGTGTCATCAACAGGTGCTCCTCAGAGAACATCCTTTAAAGAGAGCTGGAGGTCATGTTCGCGTATTTTTAATCCCGCTCGTAAACAGGCAACAACGAGCTATAGTGCTAGAACTAACGTTTGTACATAAACATGCCAGCGTTCTATCGATTCATGCTCTAAAACTTCGACAAACATTGGTTTGTGCATATAAATAAATGGTGACAACAGCAAGGAAGGGAGGCGATGCACCAGTCATAAAACGTAATCCTATTTGTCGACGTCAAGGCACTATGTGGGAGGATTGACGTTCATATGTCACACTACACGGAAGATTACATGCTTTACATTTTTGTGTCATAGGACTATCGTAAACCCAAATCATTGGTTGTGGATTATATCACATTACAAGATGTTTTGTCATTCCCGACAAGATACAGTATGTCAAACTCAATCTGGGAAACCGCCCAATTTGGGAAATCGCCCGCGATAGCAAATAGGGCCAAAAACAAGGCAGAAATCCTGTTGTCTGATCCAGGTATTTTGGATAAAACAGTAGAAGAAATTGGATTTTGTTGGCATGGGACCTTTGAAACATTAATATAAGCATATCTGTATGTGAAGTTCTCTCACTAGTACATGTATATGATTGTAGATTAGGCATTTAAATGTGTGGTTTAATGTTGGCCTCACAAGACTGACTCCACAAAGTCTTGTGTGTTGATCTGTGAAAGAGGACAGGTTATCGGTTTGTGCACGAGAAGGTGGATAGGTGGATTTTGAATGACACCTCGACTGTGAGACACACATGCACACGCACTCACATGCACACCCTCGTAAGGATGGATAACCGTGGATAACCTGATCTACTTTCATTTCCATCAGTGTGATGAGTGGATGTAGGCTTTTAACTAATCACATCATCTTAAACGCGAGTGACATTTTTAAAAACAGAAAAGGAGAAAAACTATTTGTGTGAAAACAAGGTGAATTCCTAAAATAAATCTTCCTTCCTTCTCTATCTCTCTACCCATTCTCCCCATCTTGCAGCCTTAAGGTATTATCTCTTTCATATTGTACACTCAAGCTTTTTGTAATCCTCTTATACGTGTTCAGGCTCCTTCTAAATTGTAACTCAATGTAGGGCTTTGCTCCTATATGTGAGTGGATTCTATATAAGGTGACGATCACTGTATTTACCATCTGACCATGTGAATCTCATTCTTCCTCTGTGTCGCCATGACCCCCAATACACACACCCACGCGTGCACACACACACACACACACACACTTAGAAAGAGATTGACGATAAATAGTGGAGGAGCAACAGGTCAAGTGTAGATGACACAAAAAAGGATGAGAATGTGAGATGTAAAACTGCCACAATGTCTAGCCAACATCTTGATACAGTTTTGAACAATCAGAAAAACTGTCATGATATCATTTGATATGGAAACCCATACACCCATCAGACATTTTGACTAACCCTCCTTTTATCGTTTACATAAATGTGGTTACTATCAAATATTGTGTAGTAGATTTATATTTTCAGTCGATTGGTCACTCATACACTTAAAAATAGTGGTATAAGCCACATCCCTGGAAGCCTTTTCCTGTCATCTCTGATGCTCCTGCCTGATGAAAATAAATATGTTTGCATTATTCTGTCGCTCCTCTCACCACCTGCAAGCAGCAACAAACTTTGGCAAATGCACTGGAGAAACAGTGACCTTATGTAACTTGGCATAGCATCACTAATTGTATGTCTGTGTGTGTGCCTGTGTGTGCACAAACGAAAAGGCAAATACCAGCTGGATTCAATTATGGTTGGTTCTCATAGTGACGCTCACATCAGAATCATCTTTATTTTGCCAAGTATGTCCAAAAAACACACAGGGAATTTGAGCCACTGTAGTATGACAACAGACAGTCAATTGACAGAGAACACTTTTGAGACATTGAGAAAAACAGTCACCGAGCAATAAAAGGTTGCTAGTTATCTGGTAATGCCGGTAAAATGTTTTATTTATTTATTACAATTGTGCAAAAAGATGCAGAGTCCTCTAGCACTTAGAGCAGTTTGAATGACTAATATAACAATGACTATTGTGCAAAGGGCGCCAAGACTTCAAGGAATGTATGCAGTTTAAAGTGACTCGTAGCATGATAATCTGGGACAATGTTGGTTGTGCAAATGTTGCAGATGCTCCTCAGGCAGATGATTGGCCAGTATTGGTCAACAACAGATATGCAAATAGTGCAGCGTGGCGAGACTACCACAGTGGGTGCACGAGTAATGTATAATTGGCCTGACAGAAACTCACAGACAACAAACTCAAGACAAAAATAAATTGGCAGCATGTTGCTATGGAATTGTAAATTAGCTGTTTAAGAAATTGATGGCAAAAGGGAAGAAGCTGTTGGAATGTCTTCTAGTTCTAGTTTGCATTGATCAGTAGCGCCTACCTGAGGGAAGGAGCTGGAAGAGCTGGTGACCAGGATGTGGAGGGTCCGAGAGGATATTGCACACTCTTGTCTTAGTTCTGACAGCGTGCAAGTCCTCAAGGGTGGGTAGGGGGGTACCGACAATCTTTTCAGCAGTCTTGATTGTAAGAGATGATCCTCAAATATCAGGTCTTTAATTGAAATCCTTAATTTATTTTGAACCCTTCTCTCTCATAATGTGTGTGTGTGTGTGTGTGTGTGTGTGCGTGAGTGCGTGCGCAGTGAACAGTCGTGAACACAACACACAGCATTCATGACATAATTATTTTATGAAATGTTCACAGTTTGTAGTTTAAATATTTGTTTGAAGGTTGTTGTTTTTTTTTTTTTTTTATTATTTTGTTCAAGCCTGCCCGCTTCCTGTCAGCCATTTAGGAAATTAGGTTATTGTTGGATGCCCGTCACAAGCAGAGAGCTGTACTTGAATTTCTTGCTTTGGAATGGGAACCACCATTAAACATTTTCAAATGGTTTCAAAATGTCATCATCACATGTCCCTTGTACAGGAGGATACGTGCATTTTATGTGTCCCAGCTCACTTGACATGTCTGCGTGCGCAGCCGATGTTGACAGTCAGCAAGGAAGTGCAATCAAAGCGTCCTACCTTCAGTATTCTCTCTAAGCCCTACGATAATCTGATTTATATATTTTTCTGTGATTCTGCATGTTAAAATGTGATGGAAATTGATCAGTACACACGACAAGCACACCATCGCTGTTGTGGTTGAATTGTGACATATTCTGTTCGGCATATGGCTTGTATATTTTGTTTCAATTCCAACACTAATTTCATGAATTTTATCACCTACAAATGCCTCTTTGCTGTGTTATATTTACTCCTTACTATATATATTAACAACATATGCAGTGTTTGCTTATTCTCGACTCCTAGATTGTTTTGTGTAGGTTGTTTTGCGCCACATTGTCTAATTCAACTTGGGAATCAATTTCATATTATGACCATGACTAATATATGTTGTTACAACATTTTGTATATAGGAGAAAGATTAAGAAAATAAACTCCGCACATTGGCTGAGATGAGTCAGCTGGACATCCTTTTGTAGGGAAATAGAGGCGCGGTTAATGCAAATTGCAAGTCACGTGCACGTGTGTGATATACGTAAAATGAATTCTGATTCATTAACAGACGCACGGTGGTGTGAATAAAATTGGGCGGTACCTATCATGAATCTGACGGTGACTTTGCATATACGCTCAACTTGTGCGTCAAATGAGAACATTTCGACGCATTTATTAGTAAATGAGGCCCTAAGGAGAAACGTGAACTGAACAATAAAAGATCAACAGCATGTTGTTTATCTACACGTAAATAATGGTAATTTGTCCCTCGTTGTTTTTCATGCAGCATATTTATCTATAACATTCGTAAATTCAGAATGAGAAAAAATCCCAAACATCCACAGTGTGGGGTTTGTGTGTAATAGAATGTTGAAGTTAAATCCCGAGTGTGCCAAGTGGCAGGTTGCCATCATTTATCCTAAATGGTTTAGTATACCCCTATATGAAGTTTGTAATTACTGTTATTACAGTGGTCTACACAAAGGTTGATAGGATACACACACACTCACACTTTTTAGGTTTTTCTTACACAGAGAGTTACAGGGAGCAGTGGTCACAATGATTACTGTTATTTTGTAGTCTAGCCAGGTGGTGGAAATGTCCAAATTCACAGTGGATTTCGTGGACTCGCAGACATCCACATGGACAGACACGCACACATGCTCGTTGTTGGGGGCGGGAGTTATGATGAATTATCTCACCATCAAGTCAAATCTGTACATGCTGAAAGAGGGATTAAAAAATAGAAAGGTCTCTTTAAATTCCTATTCTCTTCTTGTGAATTCTTGCCTCATTGCTTTTCTCCTTTCCCTAATTCACCAGTTGGCTTGTTTAAGCCAGCCTCAGTGTTTCCCCTCTGTCTTTCTCTCTGTGCTCTTTTCTTGTTTTCATCTCCCTTTTTTTCCTGATACTCTTTCATTTCTACCTCTTCCATTGCTTTCTATCTCAAAGGTTGTGAACTTGCCTTGTAGGGGTCCCATACATGGACATGAAAGAGCTTTGGGATTTTCTCTCTCTCTCTCTCTCGCACATGCACACCTACATACACACACACACACACACAGTGGGGGTGTCGAACATGGGATGTTTAACTGGCAGGAATAGCTCAACATAAAACACAGTCGCGCAAACCTCCCCTCTCCTCATCGATCATGCACACACCCTCTGAGGGTCTATATTATATGAGTTAGTAGGGGGGTACCAACAAATACAATGGTGTAAGAAAAGCTTCACTGCTGGGATGATTGAGATGGGGATAAAGAAAAGAAGATGGAGGCTGTCCATTGGGTCCAAACCACTCTTCCAAATGCTCTCACACAATCAGGGCGCACAGAATGTAAAATAAGTAAATCCAGGGCTCTCTTTCTCAGTCTGTGTTTAGTGTGGGAAAATGTCCCCGCTTCTCCTTGATAAATAGTTGTCTTTGAGCACTGAAGTAAAAAAAAAAATTCAAAGTAGTTTGCCAGTACTGGTAATATTTTATGAAAATATATTTATTGATGAAAACTAGATTTGAATCTGTTATCTATATTTCAACTCAAGTATGCATATTAAATCTCTATTAAAATACAAAAAAAATGCAGACAAACAATTCATCCATCCATCCATCCATCCATCCAGTTATCCATTTTCTATAGCGTATGTTATCATTGGGGTCGCTGGAGTGCTGGTGCCTTTCCCAGCTCCCTTTGGGCAAGAGGCAGGGTACAACCTGGACTGGTTGCCAGTCAATCACAGAGCACATATGGGTCATTTTAATATAATTCGATCAATAATGGTAAAGACATAGCCCACTGAGTTTCCTTTTTAAAATCATTTAATTTTATTGAAATTATTATTTGAATTATTGGCAGTTGTTATCCATAATTGTTGCTAAGAAAATAATACTCAAAAGTGATATTTTTCACGCGGCACGGTGAACGACTGGTTAGAGCGTCTGCCTCACAGTTCTGATGTCTGTGGTTCAATCCCCGGCCCCCGTGTGGAGTTTGCATGTTCTCCCCGTGCCTGCGTGGGTTTTCTCCAGGCACTCCGGTTTCCTCCCACATCCCAAAGATATGCATGGTAGGTTGATTGACGACTCTAAATTCCCCGTAGGTATGAATGTAAGTGCGAATGGTTGTTTGTTTATATGTGCCCTGCGATTCGCTGGCAACCAGTTCAGGGTGTAACCCGCCTCCTGCTCGATAGCTGGGGTAGGCTCCAGCGCTCCCGCGACCCTTGTGAGGATAAGCGGCTCAGATAATGGATGGATGGATATTTTTCACTTTTAATTCCAAAATATCTTCACCGTGAGGTGTCTGAAATTAAGTTTCATGACTTTGGGCCACTGTGGCTCAGTAGGTAGAGCTCAATGGGAGCAGTCGCCCATTAGTGTATGAATGTGTGTGTGAATGGGTGAATGTGAGGCTTTGTAAAGCGCTTTGGGCACTGTGATAGTGTAGATAAAGTGCTATACAAGTGCAGTCCATTTTTTGAAACTGCTAATTACATTTTTGGATTCATAGTATTTTTCTCCTATTGCTTATGTAGCATGTATTGGTTTTGGATATAAACATAATTAATTTTGGACAAAGAATACGCCAGAGGTGAACGCCTGTGTTAGTTCCGGTTTAGTTCTATTTTCGTTTAACGTGATAATCAACCTATCTAAAAGGGCACCACGTCTCTTTTTATTTATACATTTTAGGAAAAGTGATGAAAAACCTCAATGTCTCATAGTCTGAATGTTGCTACAGGAATGAAATACGAGTGATCGATTTCATTGGTCTCTTGTTGCACTCAAACACACAAACGATACAGGTAATGGAATTTTATAGAAAATGTATTCGTATAGCAGGTCGAACTTGTGATGTCGGTGTGAAGTGAGAGTGTGCAAGTGGCTATCCGGAAGCTGGGAATTCCTGTTACCGTTATTCTAAACCCAAATATGTACCAATTTGTACCGAGGAACAACCTGCTGCACTTACGTTGTGTTGAACAGGATTTCAACAGGCTGGTCAGTCTTCCAGATGGCTGGATCGGGTCGAGGAACAGGTGTAGTTGATGGGAAAAGGAAGGAACGAAGAAAGGAAGGCAAAAACAGAGAAAAACAAAGGTAGGGTGGCCGAAGCGCTTTAGTGATGGTGTTCGTCACGCCTCAGAGAAAACTTGCATCGCACTTCCTTCTGAACGCATCTGTTATCCGCAAGGCTACCCCACATGCACCAAAGCGTGATTTCGGGGCACGTAGAGTGCTTCTGCCCTCCGCTTTCCGTTGAGTGCGTCTCCGCCGCCTCGTGGTGGGAGGCGGGGTTCCCCGGCTATACGCCAGTTTCTTCGGCAAGTTGAGAAACAAGAACAAACCCAGAACAAAGGGGCTTTGGCCTTTTATGCACACGAGAGAGCAGGGGGTGGGGGGCAAAGACCAAACGGAGACTGCGCCTCTTCGTATTGATTTTCATCTTAGGGTTATTTTGTGGTTTAAAATCAGTGGGAAAAAGTAACATTAATTCCCAGCTGTCATGCACATCATTGTTCATCTATGCAATGGGGTTTCATAGTTATTTGGTGGCTAATAACACTTACTGTCTGTTTGTGTGACAGTTCTGTGTTTGTTCTGAGATAAACACAAGCATATTCGGTCGACAAACAGATTTAACCAGCATACACTTGAATTTGGTGAAAAACAATCACTCGTGACATTGGTGTGGTGGTAAACACTGGGCGCATTCATTCAGTTCTTAAAATATCAAAACAGACTTGGTGAATTTCGGTGAAGACTGTCACTGGTGATTTCGCGGTTTGCGGTAACCGCCGGTGGGTAGCGCTCGTGTGCCATCAATTGTCCCAGAGGGTCTTGCATGCATTTCAAAGGAGTAAATGATTTTTTTTACCTTTACCATGGCATGCTTTGACCAGCGGATTTTCCAACGTTTTTGTCTGTATCTTGGTGCTGCACACCAGGGGGAGTCTTTGATGACTGGAAACCCAGGTTTCTCAGGGAACTGTTAATTAGTTTAAGGTCCGGGTAGATAAATTTGACATCCTTGTGGCCGTCTTGCACAGCAGGACGTCTTGGAAGAATGCAGTATATCAAGTTGTTGGTGAGGTTGCTGGGGACATCTGTTTGATGGCGTGTCCGTTACATATATGCCTTTTCCATGAAAACTAACACAAATGCACCTTAGGGTCTTCAGAGTTCCTTTTTCTGGTTCTTTTACAAACGGTCCTTCTTTGTCACCCAAGCTGTCTTTACCGTTAATGTCACTGGAGAAACATTACTCATTATGTTTTTTAAATACACCAGAAGGATTTGTGAGTTGAATATGTCAGGATGAGGCAGGCATTTTGCAGACAGCAAAATAAATGGTGTTATTTCTGAGATATGAATGAATATGTATAAATTTGTGAAAGTGTCAGAACAGTTGCATGTCTTTACTGTTATTATAATTTGTATAAAGACAAGAGTGTCATGGGTTTAATGAGTACTTAGGAACATTTGTGCACTTGTATCAGCAGAGTTTGACGCGCAACATGTAAATTGTGCAACTCACATGATTTTCAGAAGATTTTTTACTTTTCCTTGATGTTATGGTCTTTTTTTTCTTTCTGTTTTAAAACAATTGCATTTCAATGGGCCGACACCATTTGGTCTGTCAATACGGATTGCCTTTACTATAAATGCCCAAGATTTTAATTCATCAATAACATTTTTAAAATAGGACTTGAAGTATGGCTGTTTCAGCATGGGAGGCATATAAAGCCAAAAGCGGCATAAAAAAATTGCCATCTCTTTACCATTATTGATCAAATTAGAGGAAAGTGACCTATATAGACAAACAAACATTCATACTCACATTCATGCACAATTTAGTCTCCAATGAACCTCACCTAATTTTTCGAATGTGGGAGGAAGTTGGTGTGCACTGAGAAAACCCACGCAAGCACAAGGAAACATGCAAACGCCGCACATGAAGGCTGGAGACGAAATTCAAACCCTAAACCTCAGAACTGTGAGGCAGATGTGCTGCCAACAAACCTTTAATAATAATTTCATAATGTATGGAATTATGCTTTTGTATTTTTTTAAATTAGGAGATTTAAACATATTGAGCAAGAACCCTAGAAATGAATGTTTTGCAAGAATGATTTGGCTTTGATTTTGTGTTCGTAAAGAGCTGACAGGACACAGAACACCTGACTCAAAAATGTACCTTTGCTTTCAAATTGTGATACTAACTAAGGACATGAAGACTACATTTTTAAAGTTACGCCATTAGGCATTGCTATCTTAATTTTTGTGTACACGGAGGTATGTATCTTTTTTTTATGCTGAATAACATCAGTCTAACACCCATGGGGTAACTCAATCAATTAACCTGTATGGGATGTAATGCTTACAACAGTAGCTTGCATGTGTATGTGTGAAGATGATGATTGCTGATAGTGTACACAGTAGATTTGCAGTATAGGGGCACCTCCAAGGGTCATACAATTTGTTCCAGGATGCTGGTCTACTTTTGATTTGTTTGGATTTGGAAGCAATTTTTCCCATGGGAAATACATCTGTTATATGGTAAAATTGTTAACATCATAAAACTTGTATTAACGTTAGAACCAAATGTAAAGATTTTCATTCTTAACAGTCTTACAAGTGTAAAATTGAAGTTTACCACTGTCAATTATAAAATTTTAAAATAGTAAATACTATCCATTATCTTTAATATTCATAAACAATTTGTAGTTACGCTGAAGTCTGCTGCTTTGAATGAGGGTACCCTCCATGTAACTTCCAGTGTGTAGCTGTTACAAAAAAAAAAAAAAAAAAGCCACAAAAAGCCAAAGAAAAAGCAAAAACTCATGTTTTATGAGGGACATTGTTGTTTTTGCCAGCCATCTTCATTTTGGTCTCAGTTTCAGTCTTTTGGAAGAAAATGCTTATTAGTCATAGTCACATTTTAGTCATTTCAATATGTGATACTTTAGTCCAGTTTTGGCTGACAAAAAAGTCTATTTTTACTCACATATTTTGTGAGTCATTGGGGGTAATAAAAATAATTTATATTCTATAATAATTTATGGGCGGCACGGTGGAAGACTGGTTAGAGCGTCAGCCTCACAGGTCTGAGGACCCGGGTTCAATCCCCGGCCCCGCCTGTGTGGAGTTTGCCTGTTCTCCTTTTGCCTGCGTGGGTTTTCTTCGGGCACTCCGGTTTCCTCCCACATCCCAAAAACATGCATTAATTGGAGACTCTAAATTGCCCATTGGCATGACTGTGAGTGCAAATGGTTGTCTGTTTCAATGTGCCCTGCGATTGGCTGGCAACCAGTTCAGGGTGTACCCCGCCTTCTGCCCGATAGCTGGGATAGGCTGCAGCACGCCCGCGACCCTAGTGAGGAGAAGCGGCTCAGAAAATGGATGGATGGATGGATAATAATTAATAATTAATAAATGTCTTTCTTCCAAAGTTCTTTTTATTGATTTTGCAATTTGTACACAGAAACACGTATACAGTCATGGCTAAAAACCATGAGCCATGACTGAACATCTTCCCCCCCATTCCTCTCTCCCCATTTCACTCTAGGCCATAGTCTAATTGTGATTGTCCAGCCGGACGTCTTCTGTGACTAAAATCACTCGTTACCAGAGTTAAATCACCCCAACACATACAGTTATGGCTAAAAAGCAATGGCACCTGGGGTACCAATGCTTTTAGCCATGACTGTTTTGTCTATTATATATATATATATATATATATTTGTCTAAAAAAAATTTTTTCGTTATTTTGGCATTTAGCAAATAGAAAACAGGAAACGTTTAGTCTGCTTTTATGTCAGACAATCAAGAAAAATAAGGATTATGTTTATTTGCATACAGTCATGGCTAAAAACACTGGCACCCCAGGGGTTTCCACATATTATAAAATTATTTTCAGAACCACAGAATGTGCACATTTGGGGTTTGAACTGAGGTCTCCACAGTGGCAGGTGACGAGCTTAACCATTGCGCCACGGATGCAAGCGCATTATCTGATTTACTTCAAACTTTGCAAACATAGTTTTCTATTATCGTATGATTTTCGACACCGAAATCAAGGAACATTTTCATCTTTTTTTTTGTTCTGTTCGGCTGTCAGGTCAAGCAGAAAGGAGGATCTGTATCCCTTTTATGCTGTAACAGTTTTACTGTGTTACAGTGAAGTTTTTAAGTTTCTCCTATTATTATAATGGATATTTATTGAGAATCAGAGTCGATCAGTCGAGCAGAACAAAGTTTCTAGAGGGGAGTGAGAAAATAAGACAACAAAAGACAACGCACTAACTGTACATAAAGATGAGAAAAGTAAATCATTATATACCTAGAACAATGACACATTAGATATGAGTGTTGTATGGGGCAGTAGTGCTACACCCCGTGAGGGAAGGCCAGGACAAGGACAGTAGAAAAAGCATGCAGGACAAGGCTCGTGAACCCGGCTGTACAACGGAAGTGTAGTGGGCAGAGGTAGGTAGAGTAGCCAAATATTGCACTCAAGTAAGAGTACTGTGACTTTAGCATAATATGACTCAAGTAAAAGTAAAAACTAGTCATCCAAATATTTACTTGAGTAAGAGTAAGAAAGTACTCATTGAAAAAACTACTCAAGTAAAGAGTAATTTGTGAGTAACTTCTGATGTTATTATTATTATTTTTTTTAAATCAGAGCATGAACATAAAATAATAAACAAAATAATATATGGGAGTCGACACACACCTGCCACCATTTTAAATTTTAAGTGCCCAAAAACCAACAACACATGCATTGGGCCCTCCAGAAACATGATTTGCTTTATTCACTTAAATGATTTCATGAAGAAGCTGTTTGCTGACTAGACTTCGTGATTGTGTGTGCGTCTGCGACACCATAGGGATAGTGCCAATTTTGCCATATCCACTCCAAAACAACAACAGAAACATCTGCAACTTACTGCAAGCTGTTTTCTCAAGTTAGAAGTGGGCTGAAATGTCAAAGTTTGGGCAGACACAATTGAAGAGGAGCATGACAAAGCTGTTGTGTTTTGGTCTGTAAACACACTCGTGCGGTTGTTTCCCCCCCCCCCAAAATGAGTCATTTTGATTGGCTCGCAAAGGCTACGTGCGCGGTCATGTGACTGCCTTGTGTCATCTGATTGCTGAATTGGAGTCAAATGACACTAGTGATTCCGTTTGATTGGCGCAACGGCCGCCCTATGCGGAAGTCGAAGATGTAGTCTAAAAATAGATGCCCACACGCATGAATAAAAGTAGCGAACGGCATGTCGATCATTGTAACGGAATAAAAGTATTGATCCTTCTTCACATAAATACTCAAGTAAAAGTAAAAAGTACAGGGCATTTAAAGTACTCTGACAAGTACAGTTTATCGAAAATGTTACTTGAGTAAATGTAGCGCGTTACTACCCACCTCTGGTGGTGGGAGTGACTATGTAAATTATAAACGTCTATCGGACCGGAGTGTGAGTGAGGGGATACCCAAGCAATTTGCATTTTCATGAGTTATTTGTTGCAATAAGTGACTGGCCCCACACCCACAATGACTGACAGAAGCGTCCAGCTGCAATTGCTGTGCCTGGACCGCGGAGGCTGAGGACCCCACCCAATCAATCGAGAGGCGGGTCGGGCCCAGGATTCCACACGAGAGCAGCCCAGCGGACAGGACACATCCCACACCGAGGAACCCAGGGTTGTTGTGTCAGACCTCGCTTACACAAGGCTCCCCTGCTCCTTAGAACTAAGGGAGTCCTGACTGGCTCACCGTTTAAAGGGTTAAAGCTCCCTGTTGTTTCTCTGTATTACACAGTGAACCATAACCGGCGACGGGAGCATGCTTAAGCCGGTGTTGAGACGGACCGATACAATGTCCGCATCGCTGCACCGACCCCCCTGTCGATCTCTCGTTCCATTCTTCCCTCACTCGTGAACAAGACACCAAGATACTTGAACTCCTCCACTTGGGGTAGGATCTCATCCTCGACCTGGAGAGGGCACGCCACCCTTTTCACGCTAGAATTCTGTTCAACAAGCTGGTCAAAAACCCCACAGCCACCTCTCCTGAGGTGCTTCCATACCCCCACAGGACTCTCAACAGGACCAACTGCCTTTCTATTTTTCATCCTCTTTAATGCTTTTCTAACTTCCCCGTTACTAATCATTGCCACTTCTGTGTCCACCACACTTGCCTCTTCTACACTTTCTTCTCTCTCATTTTCCTCATTCATCAACTCCTCAAAGTATTTTTTCCATCTGCCCAGCACACTACTGGAACCAGTCAACACATTTCCATCTCTATCCTTAATCACCCTAACCTGTTGCACATCCTTCCCATCTCCATCTGTCTGTCTGGCCAACCTGTATAGATCCCTTTCTCCTTCTTCAGTGTCCAACCTGGCATACGCGTTTGGTCTTTGCTACCTTTACCTTTGCCCTACGTCGCATCTCAATGTATTCCTTTTCCTCTCCTTGGTCCTCTCAGTGTCCCACTACTTCTTAGCTAACCTCTTTCCTTGTATGATTTACTGTACTGTGAGGTTCCACCACCAAGTCTCCTTCTCTCCTTTCCTGCCAGAAGATACACCATGTACTCTCCTGCCTGTCTCTCTGATCACCTTGGCTGTAGTGGTCCAGTCTTCCGGAAGCTCCTCCTGTCCACCAAGAGCCTGTCTCACCTCTTCAACAAAGAATGCACAACACTCTTCCTTTCTCAGCTTCCACCACATGGTTCTCTGCTCTGCCTTTCTCTTCTTAATCTTCCTCCCCACCACCAGTCATCTTACACACCACCCTCCTATGCTGTCTAGCCACACTCTCCCCTACCACTACCTTACAGTCAGTAACCTCCTTCAGATTACATCGTCTGCACAAGATGTAATACACCTGCGTGCTTCTACCTCTGCTCTCGTAGGTCACCCTATGTTCCTGCTTCTTCTGGAAAAAAGTCTGCACTACAGCCATTTCCATTCTTTTTGCAAAGTCTACCACCATCTGTTCCTCCAAGTTCCTTTCCTGGATGCCGTACTTACCCATCACTTCTTCATCACCCCTGTTTCCTTCACCAACATGTCCATTACAATCTGCACCAATCATGAGTCTTTCTCTCTGTCTGGGATGCTCAGAACTACTTCCTCTAGCTCCTTCCAGAATTTCTCTTTCACCTCTAGGTCACATCTTAACTGTTGGGCATCGCCGCTAATCACATTATACATAACACCCTCAATTTCCAGTTTCAGCCTCATCACTTGATCTGATACTCTTTTCAACTCCAAGACATTCTTAGCTAACCCTTCCTTTAAAATAACCCCTACTCCATTTGTCTTCCCATCTACACCATGGTAAAATAATTTAAACCCTGCCCCTAAACTTCTAGCCTTACTGCCTTTCCACCTAGTCTCCTGGACACACAATATATCAACTTTTCTCCTAATCATCATAGTCCCAACATTCAAAATCCCCACATTCAATTCTACCCTCTGTGCTTTCTTCTTCTCTTTCTGTCTAAGAACCCGCTTTCCACCTCTCCTTTGTCTTCGACCCACAGTAGCTGAATTTCCACAGGCACCCTGCAGGTTAATGGTGCCGGGGGCGGACGTTGTTAACCCGGGCCACGACCGATACAGTATGGAATTCTTTAGATGAACGCTCAAATTTGTTTGGCAAAGTTTTAAGGCGGATGTCCTTCCTGACGCACCCCTCTGCATTTATCCGGGCTTGGGACCGGCCTAAAGTTTGCACTGGCTGGTGCCCCCATAGGGCTGCATTTGTTTTCTTCTAGAAAATAACATCCTCAATGGCAGGTACAAATAACTCTGTATAATGTTTGTGTTGTCCCTGGGCGCTTCAGCTGCCCCCTGCTCCAGTGTGTTCCACTAACATGTGTATGTGTTCACTGTGATGGGTTAAATGCAGAGAACAAATTTCGTGTATGTTCATGACAATAAAAGGGGATTCTTCTTCTTCTTCTCTTCTGATATAATGTATTCATGGATGTTTTCTGGAGTATAAGTGTGTGATTATCCATCCATCCATTTTGTTATTTGAGTCGTTGTGATTCAAACATGAAAATTCTGACTCCTGGTTCCTTTTTTTTGGCTCACTAGTGAGTTGATTCGACTGGCCACCCACTTGTTCGTAGCTCTACTGAATGTAAGATCTTCGGCAGAAACCACATACAAATCACGCACTATATTATAATATAATATTCTGTCACTTAATGGTTTTGCTGTTCAATCTCTCACTTGGTACAAATACCTAGGAATCTACCTTGAAAGTTCACTTGAAATTCACGTCAATACAGTTCTCTTGAAAGTCAAAAGCAGATTAGGCTCTCGCTACCAAAATAAATCCTCATTAATATGGTTTTCTAAAGTACGAAAGTATGAAAACGACTGTCCTCCCAATCCTAGATTACGGAGATGTTATCTTCAAAAAACTGTCCTCCACAAGCTAGAAACCTGCTTCCTTTAACACTCACCACTGTGAACTGTACTCCCTGGTTAATTGGCCCTCTCTTCACTCACGCACGCAAATTCACTAGCCCATGTTTGGGCTATATACCCAATAAATTTAGTGTAACAATTTACAGCCACTTTAATTGGGTACATTTCAACCACATATTTTCGGTGAAGAATACCTTAATTCAATAGCTATAAAAAAAAAAAAAAAAACTTTTTACCACATCTTCTGCATTATCCCTTTATATTTTAGTGATCATGGCCGAGAAATCATTGTTTTCCATACAATCCACAGACACGTTTTTTTATTAAATGAAATGCAGATACAGCTTGCTAACTTTACCCGACACACTCATAATACAAGCAAGAACAAATTAAAGTAATTATGACATGTAGGTATCTTCCAGGACTCAAATGTAATACTTACGCCTACCCTCTTTTGGTTGATGCAGCTGCTTCCAAACCTCTAACCACATACGCGTGTCCGCACGCTGACCGTGCACAACCCCCATTAGACTCACGCACACGTGCACACACACACACATACATATTTGGGGTGCATACACTCCTTGTGCAATGTAGTTGCTGAGCACGTAATGCTTGTGTGCACAGTTGTGGATAACACACCAAAAAGGATGCCAATGTAGAGAGAAACTGTGCACGAGTGACAGAGAGAGAAAGTAAAAAGGGGAGAAAAGAAATCCACCTACTTCATCCACCTCTTGCCTGTAAATGCAAAAAGCAGATTCCGACCCAGTCATCCAGCAACCAATCACTGTACTCCCTCGGCTCCCTTCTGTCCTCGTGGCTCCACCCCCTGCCTGGTTGGACGAGCAGGAGGGCTCCACAATTTACCAAGGCAACAAGGGAGCCAGCGAGGGAGCGCAGCAGGCGCGCGCGCACACACACACACACACACGCGCGCACACACACACACACACGCACGCACACACCGACATGCTCCCCACGAAAGGTTGCGACAACGCCGAGTAAAGAATAAGAGCACGCAGCTTTTTTTTTTTTTTTTTTTTTTTTTTGCAAATTTAAAAAAAAGAAAGGTCTAGAAGGGGGGGGGGGGGGGGGGTGGAACGAGTTACATTACAATATTTTCCGTTTTCTCCAGTGAATTTTCAATCACCCTCTCTGGCAAGAAGTGAGAGGAGAGACCTGGGCAGACCGAAAGACACATAAATAAGAAGAAAGGTGAACAAGAATCCACGCAGGCTTTTCGTCTGTTTCTGCCCTGGCAGAAAGAAAAACATACAAAAGGAAAAGACGGAGGTGTTTGTTCTTCGCTCTCATGGTCATGTGTTCGTGAAAGGATCCTATGTGGTTTGGGCAGCTCGAACCCTTGAAACCAGCCGAAACTGGAGTATTCACACAGAGGAGGTAAAGGCAGTTTTCTTCAATCTATGCATTGTAGCAGCGTGCGTGTGTGTGTTCCCGCGTGCCCTGGGAAGGTTTTCTCTTGTAAATTGCCTCTCATTGTGTGAATTCACTGAATTTAAACTCTAACAACGCGAAACAATGTTGTGTGTTCACGGTGTGTATGCGTGCGTGCGTGTTTTAAAACAGTAGCGGACTAGGATCTCATGTCTTGATTTGGTGTCATAAAACAGCGGCTGAGAGAAAAGCTGTTTTCATCCCAGATAAGATTTCCTGTGTTCCACCTTCTTATATATAATCTTGTTTCCCACCATGTTCTCTTTGTTATTTTGGTTTCTTTCATTCGTTCTCGACATTCTCCTTTTTGATTCAGTCTCACCAATGTCATTTTTTTTTTTTGGCCGTGATCATGGTTTTAAAAGCTGAGAGGACGCTGACTCAAGCAACAAGTTCGTGAGCTGACAAAACCAGTTCAAGGATCAGCCAGCCTGTTGTGGCCCCCATGTCAAATAGCCTCTCACTGTTTCAGCCTACATTGATCTAAATTGTTCTTTTCCAAAAGCCAAACAAGTAGTCAGCACAGTGCATCAGAGGCCAATGTATTATCTCTCAACAAAACTCTGAGGACACACTGAATCACATTTACAACATATTTGGGACACTTAAAAAAACACAAGCGTCAAGGTCTGATTTTGATTTGTGGTCATTTCATGCGAGCAACAATCAAAATGGAGATGGGCAGTATTAACCAAATTACGGTACCAATCAAGGAATGAGGACAAAATTGGGATAATTATCGACAAATTGTTTTCAGACATACTTGATGTCAAAGTGAACAAGATGCATTTCAATTTGGTTGGAGTTTATATAACCCAGGATGCATATTAGGATCTAGAGGAGCAGGACCAAAGTAAATTAATGCTCTTAGTCTTCCACCCACACCTCATGATGTGGTGCTAAATGAAGTGGAAGGTTAAGTATCACGTCAACATACACTACCTGCCAAAGATTTTAGAAAATATGAACTACATTGGTTTGGATCCCATTGTAACGCCATGCAACAACTGATGAGTCACCTATGCCAGGTGCAAACTCCGAATGCATGCTTGCGCTTCTGTTCTTCAACCTATACAAAATCATTATTACGTTGATATTAGAATCACCTTTTATTGTCATGAACATGCATGCATGCACATGAAATTTGTTCTCTGCATTTAACCCTTCACAGTGAACACATGTTAGCTGAACACACTGGAGCAGGGGGCAGCTGAAGCACCTGGGGAGCATTTTGGGGTATCAGTGTCTTGCTCAAGGACACCACAGCCATGAGTTCGGGGGATGTCGGTGGTTGGTCCAGTCGGGGTCTTGAACCTAGGTCCCCCACGGTGGCGGGCGATGATCTTAACCATTGGGCCACGGCTGGAGGATGTAACGCAGTACTAGTAATTCAGGACTATTCCCAACCCAATATTCTTAAAGCAGGGGTGTCAAATATATTTGATTTTTTTATAAAAAAATATATTTTAGTTCAGGGGCCACATTCACCCGAATTTGATGTCAAGTGGGCCAGAGAAGAATATTCATAGCCTAATAACCTATAAATAACAACAATTTCACAATTTTCCCATTTTTTGGTGCAAATAATTACAAGTGCATTTGGTAAATATTCACATTTATTGATTTTTGTCTCGTTGTAAATCTTGTTGCAAATCATATGAGCAAACTGAAAGTTCTTAACAAAAATGAGTTAGGTTTTTTTTTCATTTATTAGTTTTTTTTTTCATTTCAACAGGTGCAATTTACGGATAAAAGTAGATCTATATTCTGTATGTACTGTTTATAAAACAATTTGTTATGATCTAGAAATGATTTTAAATTCATATATATTTCCACATCACCTGACTCAGAACTGTGTTCTTCACAGTGCAAAGGTGGCACAGCATTATATACGAAGTAGGCTTACTTTGCTACTGAAACTTGGGATCTTTTAGCCTTCACAATTGCATCAATATCAGGCATCAAATCCTAAGTAACCGTCAATTTCAGAATGTCATTTAAGTCGTAAGTGCTCATTTAATTGTGACCTCCACTGGACCAAATTAGCAACAACAGTTACTTTTATAGAAACATTGCAGTTAATGTGTTCTTCTCTACCTCCTTGGGCCAGATTGGACCTCCTGATGGTCCGGTTCAGGCCCACGGGCTGAATGTTTGGCACCATGCTCTAAAGGATAGAAAGCCTTACATTAATTTATGTAGTTTTCAAAGCTGGAATGTTTGTATTCCCTTCAATCTAACTTAACTAGTGACATTAAATGCACACTAAGCTCGGCATTATGCAGGGCTCTATGTTTTTCCAGTCTGTATTTGTGAAAAACAGATCCTAGCTGATAAACTGATAACACTTTACAAAGACTAAATACATGCATGAACTAAAAATGGAAATCCGTCCACTTGGTATATGCATGCTTTGTTGTCTATCACCATGGTAGCTGTGTGGAAACTGTATTTAACGGAGTAAAGGTTTGGGGAAAACCTACAACAGATCTGCCTTCAGTGCTTCTTTTAGCGCATTCTGTTTTGAAAGGCGCACTGATGTATGTGGTGAGGTGAGGGTAAGGGTGGACTGTGCACTGCTGATCAGACGGAGGGAGAAGACGGCCTTTTCTGTTTGCCTAATGACTTCCAGACACAGATTTGCATTCCATTGCCGTGTGTGGGTGTATGTGAGGCTCTCCCTCTCCAACCCCCAACACTTACCTTTTCAATTAGAAACATACATTTTGAGACGCTCCCAAAAAATGTGTACATGAATAACAAAGTCAAGGGAGGAAGTACGTGATGGATTAAAGGAATTAAACTGTCACCGTGAGAGGAAACATGCTTTGCAGAGAAGACACATAGACAGATTGTAAAGAGAGGAAGGCAGAGATAGCGCTTGGAACATGAACATGTGCAACTGATTAAGATTTCAAGAGGCCTATTAAGAATGATAAGATGTCATGAGGAAAAATACATTTGTATTCAAATTTCTATCAAATTTTGGACCAGAAGTTGATATATTAATTGTTTTTCACAGCTCTAATACTACAGCTAAAGTAGTTGATAGATGCTGTGTGCAATTTTAGAAGGAAATTCAAAACAACACCTCTAATTCGTCAGTATGTCAACAGAGAAAATCTCGTTCATGTGACTAATTGTGTTTTACAAGATAAATGTCTATCAAGGCGATTTATATTTATCTTTTTTTTGTCATGTCTGGAATGTTTTAGTGGATTAAGATAGTCAGACCAACCACTGGGAGAGACAATAGAACCAGTCAGGCACAGAAAACGGCCGCATTCCACTGCCAGATACAATTATAAATAAGAAAAGAAAGTAACAAGAAAAAAAGTAGTCATTTGCTACATTTTGAATACAACAACACATTAATGTCATTGAAACCAGATGATGACACGCAGTCATTTAAAAAAAATGTTTTTACTGTAATTAAGATATCGTAGTCATTGTGTGATAGAAGAAGCAACATAAAAGAGCAGGAATTATGTCTACAGTATTTAATAATGAGCTGCTTGAAAATGACATAATTTTTAGTAGCCTTTCTTGAAATAAAAGAGCAACAGTGGAAATTAACCATGAACAGAAATATTTATATAATTGCTGCGATGAATTGAGTGGTTTTCTTTGGGTTGATTATGCACAATCAATAATACACCATTTAATTTAACATACTTCCTGTAAAATTACTGCTTAGTTCAAGTGATCAGTCTTACTGTCTACGCATGAGTACATTTTTATAATTATTATTATGGAAAAAAAGAGCAGGTTTATTGCATTCACAATGTTCTGTGCTCTGTTTAAGTTAAAGTTCAATGATCCACTGTCTACAAATTAAAACAAACATTTTACAATTGCCATTAAACTTTGAGTTGGTAGCAACTGCTATTTCATCTACTGTAATTATAAGATATTTGCATTGTCTCCAACATAAAACTTGTTATGAGCAGGAAATGTGGATTTTCATATTTTTAAGTTAGACAACAATGTCGAGGGAAGGCGAATCCATCCATCCATCCACTGTTTTAGTCACTGTGTTTCAAATGAGGATCCCCCTCACCCCCTCCATCTGCAGGAATTTGCAGATTATACCTGATGTATTTGCAGATTAAACGCTTCTTTATGCTCGCACGGGCGATGACCGCGCTGACGTCACTGCGGCTACCCCGCGCGTAGTTTGCCTTTATACTCGAGCGCAACCCACGTGCGCAGTTTTGAAATGTACTGCAGTTCTCCTCCAAGTCGGGGGTGTCGCTACGGCTGGTATTGCCTCGGACGCCACAGGGTGGAGTTTCCTCTGTATTTTATTTTTGGCGTTTTTACTTTCCTTCCCGTAACAAGGAACAAAGCAACAACAATAACGACCATGGAACAGTGTCTGCTAGAACAAATGGCCCTAGATGACCAGATGATATGTTAAATTATGCTGCAAAATCGATCAAGAGGCGGCGGCGTAGTTCTATGTAGAACCAAGGGGCACGCTGAGTAAGTCATCACAGCATGTGACTAAAACGGACCAATCACGAGAGATGATCTCCGCGGCATTCTACGTGCAGCAGCAATTTTTGTCGTGTATGCATCAAGTGACGCAAGAGGGGCCGCGCGGGCCAATCCGTCGGTCACGTGATGCAATGCGGGTGTTGTCGGCCGCGCGAGTATAAAGGGGCCTTAAGGGGACAGGTTGTGTGAAAGACTGACTGCCGGGGCAGACAATGTGATCAGCCAACCATTATATGACCTGCTGGATCCCACCACCGCTGCTTGCACACTCACATGCATGTACGCTGTTGCACGGGTGTGTACACGTTCCCAAGCGATCATACCTTAGCTGGAGGAACACACTGATTCATCAACACATGAAACCCCACACCATTGTACATGCACTTTGGTTACCAGTGTTACATTTCTCACCCATCCTGGTTTGCAGCCTGTAATTGTTACACATTGAAAAAAAATCACCAAGCTTTACAGAAACTTGACTACCCTGTTGTATCAATTTATCAATCCTGCATTTTTTCTTATCTCTTACTCTTCAGGCTTTGTCTTGACCCATCCCCCAATACGCAAGGACGCACGCACGCACGCACGCACACACACAAATACACTCATATCCTTACACGTTATACGAACACCTAATCTCATACTTTCGCAGGCCTTGTTGCTAGGAGATAAGTGTGTTTGTGTGGAGACACTAACAGAGAAATGTACAGTAATAGTGTATATCTATTTGTGTTTTAAACCTTGAAAAATATAAAAGGTAGAAAGGCAAAGGTTGATGAAATAAGGCGACTTAGAGGCTTGCACCTTAATAAAAAACGTGGGTGTTTCGCTTATTTTTTTAATGCAATAATTCGGGGCCGATCGATATATACAGTATATACTTTTTTGAAGCCAATGCCAATTCTAATATTTGGCAGAAAAAAATTCCAAAAGCCGATTATTTGACCGATTAATTTAAAAAATATATAATTGGAGACTCTAAATTGCCCGTAGGCATGACTGTGAGTGCGAATGGTTGTTTGTTTCTATGTGCCCTGTGATTGGCTGGCAACCAGTTCAGGGTGTACCCTGCCTCCTGCCCAATGACAGCTGGGATAGGCTCCAGCACGCCCGCGACCCTAGTGAGGAAAAGCGGCTCAGAAAATGGATGGATGGATGGATAATCAGTAAAATAACTTATTTTTCCCTTAACGCTCACAACAACAAAGATATGAATTACAGGCAGAATATTTTAACTACTTTGTCCTTTAGTATTTGTTTAATTTTACAAGAGAACAAGTACAAAAACATGCAAAAAATAATTAACTGATGAATTTATCTTTTGATTTAGGCCATAGATGTATGTGGCATACAAGCAACATAATGACTGAAGTTACTGGCAAAATATTATACATGATGCCCTTTAACATTAAATCACATTTCTTCGACTCCATTATTTTCTTTGCCGTGAAATGCTGACTTCAAAATAAAAAACAGAGACGCCTTTCTCAGATGTGTGCATTAGTTATGGTGACCGTTTATCATTTTGTCCATTGTGGATGTTTTTTGTTTGTTTGCTTGAATGCCATTATCTTTGTGTTATGTTGTAATGTGTTAAAAAAAAACATCGGCCAATTTTTTTTCAATTTTGAATAAAAAGGGCTATTATCAATTGATTAACTTTGCTGGCCAATTAATCGGTCGGGCCGTAGCAACAAGTAAAAATTATTCTCAGCGATACTTGCATGAAGAACACATACGGATTTAGACAAGTTCACAAGCACACATGGCACAGCATAGACATTGTTTCTGTCCATGACAGTTAAATATTATTTCCATGTTTCATTATTTTTCATCGCATACAAGATATATTGTTCATTCTTTTATTGCTGCAATGTGAATGCATTGTGGAGTGTGCATGGAATTTTGCTTTTGTATTTGCATAAGTGCACAGTATATCGCAACGCTCTTCTCTAAAGTACTATGGGATATGTGGATCTGAGCAGTGTGTTCACAGGAAAGCTCTTCAGGTGAAAGTGCAGCGCTATCCTTTCTCATCACTAATTCAAAAGGAAGACAGACTTGTTAATGACTAATCAAAATGTGGTCAAAACATTGCTGTGACTCATATTTTGCAAAGTGGACGATGTTAGCGTCATCATCCATTCATATTGTATGGACTGAAGATCAGCTTGTCAGTAAGTAGGTTTACAGGCTTTTCAGTCCTTGAGTATTTTGGCACTGTTAGTGCCTGACTGTTGAATATAAACTCTACACAGAAGGAATGGTGTAACAGAATGTGAACAGGTCCCAGTGAATATCTGTTTAAATTAGACAGGCCCAACAGCAGGCCAGCTTATTCGAAATACTAATGGTGTTGTCATACTTCTATTATGGAAAGCTGGAACACATTTTTAAATGATACACTGGGGCAGTATCACCCATACTCTGCTACGTCCTGTGTAAATAAGCAAAGCAGTATGATGGTGAAGTCACTGACTTGACAGAAGCATTGTGCTGTCTCAAAGAAGAATCTCGAGATCTACTATAGATTATGTTTGACTTGAAAATTAAGTTGTATGTGGATATTTCCCAAGAATTTTACTAAATTACGTCCAAGCTAAAAATTTCAAGCATAATGTGTGTATTGTTTATTCCAAGTAAAGGTTTAGAATTTGTAAACACTATAGTTACAGTTTTCGCAATATTAGTATGAACATGTACAATTTAATTCAGTCTGACTTCTGTTATATATGCAATTAGTTGACATTGACAGTTACTGTTTTAACTGTGTCAATTTATTACATTTGATTCATTCAACCTACAGTCAAGCATTACAGTTTAGATTTTTAGATAATTCTATGATTTAAGTAGGGATTAAGTCTGAGTCTTTGATTTTAAGGATCCCCCGATACTGACTTCCGATCCGATACATATAACTTTCAAAACTCAACTTTTGTTCAAAAGAACAACCAAAATTAATGAGTAAAAAGTAAAACAATAATATTATAAAATCGAAACAGGAAATCTGATTTCATGTCAGACAGTCAGGGGGGAAAATGACTGTATCTGGTGTTCCTGCTGGGTGCGTCTTGGCCTCTTTGGGGAAGTGTGGTGCGGTGCGTGCATGGAGCTATACGTTTGCAGTAAAAAAAAGAATAGAAGAAGAATGTCGCGATAAAACAGTAACTCCTTTTTCACAGATTAGAAGAATATATGCCTGTGAGTATTGTTATATTACCGTCTGTTCTGAATCTGTTAGTATGGAGTTTGTGTATAAAAATAAGTTAATCGAAGGTAAATCCCACCCATGATGTAATGCTAATTCTAGCCAGCCTTTCCATTGAGTGTTAGCAAAAAGCTTGCGATTTCTAAAACGAACCTGTGTGTCTTGTATTTAAATGTACAATGTGTGTAATTATTTTCGTTGCGCGTTTAGTTTAAGAGTAAACTACCCCTGGGGTGTCATTAAACAGTTTAAAGCACGCTCAGGGAGGGCAGAGACTGTGTTTTGTGTGTGTGTCACGCACGCGTACACAAAACAGTCTGCGTGTCACTTAAAGATACTGGTACTAAAAATACCCCAAAAAGTTACGTTGTTTAATACAAAACGAAGCTATTACTGTTCCATATGGCATGATCTTTGTACGTTTGCATTATTTTGTCAGTTTGTGACGTTTAAAATGTTAGATAGTGAATAAAACTGATCTTTTTTACCTGATCTCGATCAGCTGAAAATCACATGATCGGAAATCCCTAGATTTAAGTACAGTTATTATAATCACCACCGGTATGCAAAAAGAGCACTGGGGAACCACTGCTGTGCAAGTCAAATATTTTTGAATCCATCATGGTCATGATGGTCTTCTGTTCATTTAAAACAATGTTCTAAATTGGTGTCATTTGAATTCTTTTTCGCCTGAATATGTTACGTCTTGGCTACAAAAAGCTACAAAAAAAGCTAAAAGCTACATTTTGTTGTGGTTCATACATAAAGAATTAGAGCCTCTTTACTTTCCCACAAGCAGACCCTTCCAACCCCTCCTATTATTTTACTTTTGTCCTTCCTAGCGAAGAAGACATCTTTAAAAAATAGTGACAGTAAAAATAATTATACACAGGAGGACTTTTAGATTCGGAGAAGTTGACAGAGGAGAAAAAAAGGAGGGAGAAGCTGAGAGATGAGATGTTTGCTGACAAAAGTGTATCTTATCAGAGACCGAGTCCAGATGGTTCACAAACACACCTACTCTGCATTCTCTTCCTCCCTCTTTGTCTTTCCTTCATCATCCCTCATTGAACTACTTTTGTCAATATACAGCCACATATTTCCATCCACTATAGCCAGACTCCCCCTGCTTGCACATTTTTAGCATTACCTCCATGTTACAAATTTCCACCACATTTGACCATGTTAGTGACAATAAAGGTTTCCTCCAAATGGCTCATCTTCCTGGAACACTGTCAACCAAAACGGCAAGAGCTGCATTACATCATGAGAGCAGTGTTATAGCCATTACAAGGTGCCGCAGGAAAATGGGCTGCTGAACCAGAGAAGCTAGCAGCACGCAGATACTAGTGAGGGGTGTCCTGGAAAATAAGGAGTGAAAAATAACCTGGGAATAAATGTTGTTTCCCTTCCCCCCTGAATTATTTGAATTAATGTCAGTCCATATAGGCTTATTACATCAGCAACTTCAGAGAAAATGTCACAATACAGGAAATAATCTCAATGTCAAGGTAAAAATAACCTTCTAGAAAGTAAAACCAAAGCCCTAAACCATTATTTCTACAAGTGGTAATTATGTAATTATCAGTAACACTTGGTACACTGTTAAAAAACAACTTGTCTTTATCAGCCTAAAACAGTAATTTATGTTGGAAAAACTTCAAAATAAAAAAAATCTTATTTATGGAAACAATGTTAGTTAGCACAAAAAAACAAACAAGCTGTTTGTTCCGAAACAATTTGCTGAGCTGTTTTTACTTATATCATTAGGTTGCAGTTCAATGCAAGGGACAACAGTCCTGTAAACTCATATTTCTTTCACAAAAGCAAAAAAAAAAAATTTGAATTTCCCAGTTGAAAATTTTATCAAAGTGTGTTGCTTTGAGATTTTGAGTTCACTGCTACAGTAATTAGTTTTGATTTATATAAAATATAACCATTGGGAACATTACTGAGAACCCGAGTAACCTGAGCAACACATGCATTCATGTAAACAAGCATGTATAGAATCCCCGTATCACGAGTAAAGTGTTTTTAGTCTTATCTAGCTACTCTGGGAAATTAAGACAGACAAGGTGACAACAAAATGAATCACACGCACCCGGGGCAGTGCTGTGGTAGTTTGAGAATGTGTATGCTTCTCTTTATTTTGTGAATGCTTGCAACCATCTTATCAATTTGTACATTTAAAGAAATGTACTGTAAATTAAGAGCAGAGGAGGAAATGAATGGATTACATTTATTTGCATTATTATGTACTAGCGCTCATAAGTTTTAGAACACCCCAGTTTTTTTCAATAGAAATCTATGGAGTTCAATGCCTCATTTTATTCTGAAATGAAAGCTTATCGTATCTTAATTTTCCTTTTAAAGTATCCTCCACTACAATACAGTAGCTGTAGCTACACACAGTAAATTATTTACTGAAACAAACAAAAACAACCATCTCATAATTCGCCCAAAGTCAGATGAGATAGGCTCCAGTTCTCCCATAACCCAAGTGAGAATAGGGGTACAGAAAATGGATGGATAGACAAAAACAACCTCTTTCAAAGACCTTCTGGCACCTACACTTAACCCTGTGTCCTCTTTGTGGTAATGGTAACCCACTCCGCTCCCCCTGCAGCTCCTCCTGCTCTTGTACCCCTCCTCACTTGCAATCTCTTGAGTGGTGGTGTCAGGGGCAAGGCAAGGTCGCCATCCCAAGAGGACGTGGGGTCAAATTACAGGAAGCATGTGTTTGGATTTGGTTAATGCATGTTTGTGCTTTCACCTTAAAATGTATTGTGTTAGTGATTGCCAAACACATGTGCAACCTGATTGGCAGCACATTTTACCTGCATACATGCTACAATCAAGCAAACTACGGTACTGGCTAAATGTTTGAGTGATATAAAACAATAAATGTAATCCATCTTCTCTTAGCCTCTAATCTTAGTCTATACAGTGCCTTGAAAAAATATGTCCACTTTTGATGTTTAAGATCGTCAAACAAATGCAAATATTAGACAACGATAACCCAAGTAAACATAAAATACAGTTCCATCCATCCATTTTCTGAGCCGCTTCTCCTCACTAGGGTCACGGGCGTGCTGGAGCCTATCCCAGCTAACATTGGGCAGGAGGCGGGGTACACCCTGAACTGGTTGCCAGCCAATCGCAGGGCACATACAAACAAACAACCATTCGCACTCACATTCACACCTACGGGCAATTTAGAGTGTTCAATTAATGCATGTTTTTGGATTCATTTCCGCTGTCTCCGTCTGAGCCACAGCATGTGGAAAGCGGGACACCAATTAGGACTGGAACGAGAAGGGTCTTGACAACTCCCACTTCTACATTGAAAGTACCTTTAGTTGTGGTGAGTTTTACCGCAGTGGTGAGATATTCACGACTATCTCCATGAACACAGACCACCGGTAACTGTTCTTCTTGGGAAAGGGGAGGAGTCCTGGACCACTGACTCACAGACCAGGTTCCTGGCACTTCCAGAATTAAGCAGGGCTTCTACATCACACTGATTTACTGTTACTGAGCACATGGGTCAGGGGCTTACACTTTCCCCCAGGAGGGCGGCGAAGTGGGTCTGGGTGCTACTAGTAGACTCTGCTGTGGGCATAGGCTCATCTAAATTTTCATACTGCCTTGTGATATCTCCCACCTCCCCACACCGATAATACCATTGAGACTCTGAACCAAGGTTTCGTTGTGCATGCATAGGTTGCTTCAGTATCGTCATAGATTCAGAAGGGGTGAGTTCACTTTTGGGCGATTCAGGCGAGGCACTCTGGAGCGGAGAGAGACTGATGGTTTGGACCCTTTACGAGGCATTCTTAACTAGGGTTGGCAAGGTTGACCTGAAGTTAAGCACTTTATTTGAACACGTAATATGTACTACATCATAACTGAGCCAAAAAAAAGGTGGCTTAGCAAAACATCACATTTACAATATTATGCAAGAGCCAAAACAATGAGTCCCCCCCACAGCTACTGTATTTAAGAAAAGAAATGATGAGGACATGCATTATCACCTGGATGTACTTTACAGTGCATACAAATTGGTGTGCACAAGACAGTTTGCAAAAGCATTCAAGCTGCTGAAATGATTTAAGCACTTCCAAAACACAAACATCTACAATGTGATTTTTGGTGTAAGATGATTTATAGTCCAGTAGCTGTTGTCAGCATTCATGATTTCACATTTATTTAGTATGATCTTCTCACAAAGGGCAATTACCAAATAAACTACTGTTGTACTGTACTCTGAAGTCAGGTAGATATGAAGGCGGAGGTGTTCAGTACACTCTTTGAACTACTTACACATCGAGATGTTTTTGAATGAAAAACATTCTGCCTCCGAATATCCATCCATCCATTTTCTGAGCCGCTTCCCCTCACTAGGGTCGCGGGCATGCTGGAGCCTATCCCAGCTGTCATCGGGCAGGAGGCGGGGTACACCCTGAACTGGTTGCCAGCCAATCGCAGGGCACATAGGAACAAACAACCATTCGCACTCATAGTCACACCTACGGGCAATTTAGAGTCTCCAATTAATGCATGTTTTTGGGATGTGGGAGGAAACCGGAGTGCCCAGAGAAAACCCACGCAGGCAGGGGGAGAACATGCAAACTCCACACAGGCGGGGATGGGGATTGAACCCGGGTCCTCAGAACTGTGAGGCTGACGCTCTAACCAGTCTTCCACCGTGCCGCCGCCTCCGAATATATTTTTGATATTACAATATGCTTCCAAATGTGGTCAAGATGGTAAATACCTCAATTTCGCGTGTATAATGCGCACCCATGTATAAAACAGACACCCAAAGTTGACCTCAAAATTCTGGAAAACCCTTCTGCCTTTGTTTAATGCATTTTTACAATGCTTGATTTTGCTTCTACCCATATGATTAAAACATGAAATATAATCTGTATTTTATTCATTTTTTCACAGAATTATTCTGAAGTTAAGCACTTTATTTGAACACGTAATACGTTTTTATTAACTTGCTCTTATTTTGAAATTCACAGCCCTACATTTATTTAGTAAATGAGAAAACACACAGTTGTGCTCATGTTTGATTACCCAGGCAGAATTTGCAAGGTGGGTACAATTCTTTTAAGAAAACATGAAGGACCAGGCAAAACACATTTAATTTTATTTTAATGGGATTGAAATTAAACTGTCAAGCATTTCAGAAAAGCATTATCATTAAATGAAACATAGCCATAAATAGGCGGCACGGTGGCTGACTGGTTAGAGCGTCAGCCTCACAGTTCTGAGGACCCGGGTTCAGTCCCTGGCCCCGCCTGTGTGGAGTTTGCATGTTCTCCCCGTGCCTGCGTGGGTTTTCTCTGGGCACTCCGGTTTCCTCCCACATCCCAAAAACATGCATTAATTGGAGACTCTAAATTGCCCATAGGCATGACTGTGAGTGCGAATGGTTGTTTGTTTCTATGTACCCTGCGATTGGCTGGCAACCAGTTCAGGGTGTACCCCGCCTCCTGCCCGATGACAGCTGGGATAGGCTCCAGCACGCCTGCGACCCTAGTGAGGAGAAGCGGCTCAGAAAATGGATGAATGGATAACCATAAATAAATTATTGATGGTTGTTGTTCAGTCATCAGTCATATAAAAAAAATATATATATGTATATTCATTCATTCATTTTCCATTCCGCTTTATCCTCACTAAGGTCGCGGGCGTGCTGGAGCCTATCCCAGCTATCTTCGGGTGAGAGGCGGGGTACACCCTGAACTGGTCGCCAGCCAATGTATATATATATTTCACAAATTTTGCCAGGGTATGTAAACTTATGAGCACAACTATATATATATGCAGTCTTATTGAAATGAAAGTCTAGGCTCCACCTTTTTTATAACCTCTAGGTGGCATACTAGAATGACAGTGTACAACTTTTTCATAACCTCTTGCGGGCGGTGGCATATTCGAATGAAAGTGTACAGCTTTTTCATAACCTATGTACAACCCCAATTCCAATGAAGTTGGGACGCTGTGTTAAACATAAATAAAAACAGAATACAATGATTTGCAAATCATGTTCAACCTATATTTAATTAAATACACTACAAAGATAAGATATTTAATGTTCAAACTGCTAAACTGTATTGTTTTGAGCAAATAATCCTTAATTTAGAATTTTATGGCTGCAACACATTCCAAGAAAGCTGGGACAGGTGGCCAAAAAGACTGATAAAGTTGAGGAATGCTGATCAAACACCTGTTTGGAACATCGCACAGAGGAACAGGCTAATTGGGAACCGGTGGGTGCCATGATTGGGTATAAAAGGAACTTCCCTGAATTGCTCAGTCATTCACAAGCAAAGATGGGGCGAGGTTCACCTCTTTGTGAACAAGTGCGTGAGAAAATAGTCGAACAGTTTAAGGAGAATGTTCCTCAATGTACAATTGCAAGGAATTTAGGGATTTCATCATCTACAGTCCATAATATCATCAAAAGGCTCAGAGAACCTGGACACTGCATGTAAGCGGCAAGGCCGAAAAACAACATTGAATGCCCGTGACCTTTGATCCCTCAGAATATCACCACATGGGCTCAGGAACACTTCAGAAAACTAATCTCAGTAAATACAGTTCGGCGCAACATCCGTAAGTGCAACTTGAAACTCTACTATGCAAAGCAAAAGCCATTTATCAACAACACCCAGAAACGCCACCTGCTTCTCTGGGCCCGAGCTCATCTAAGATGGACTGATGAAAAGCGGAAAATTGTGCTGTGGTCCGTCGAGTCCACATTTCAAATTGTTTTTGGAAATTGTGGACATTGTGTCCTCTGGGCCACAGGAAAAGAACCATCCGGACTTTTATGGACGCATAGTTCAAAAGCCAGCATCTGTGATGGTATGAGGCTATGTTAGTGCCAATGGCAATTAATTACAGTGACATTTTTTGTATTTTAAAATCTCTATGACACCCAAGTGCCTTAAGAAAACTAGAGAATTTTAAATTTAACACTTATCACTGTTCCAGATTATCGCACTACTCGTCACATTAAACTGCTTAAAATTCTTGAAGTCTCTGTACCATTTGCACAATTGTCATTTTACCAGACTATCACTATTAGTCATTTCAAACTGCTCTAAATTGCGAGAGGACTGTGCATCATTTGCACATTTGTCAAAAAAAAAAAAAGTATCAGCAGTACCACATTACTGGTAACCTTTTATTGCTCAGTGACTCTCCATGCTGTCTTTTATGTTTTAATGTCTAAAAAGTATTTTCTATCAAATGGCTGTCTGTTGTCCTACGAGACTGGCTCCAACTACGAGAGACAAATTCCTTGTGTGTTTTTGACATACTTGGCAAATAAAGATGATTCTGATGCTGTGGAAGTATGTGCACTATCGTTGAAATTATTATGGATGCAGGTGAAATACAGCCCAAGTGTATAAACTGAAATGTAATATAGACATCTCCTGTTCCGTAATGGAGGTGGGTGAACAATTCCAGCATCTTGAGTGATCTGCTCCTCCGTCAGGCCACTTTGCAAAGACATTGATGTAGTGATGTCAGTGTCTTGGTAGTGAGCTAATTGGCTTAACATAATGTATGTCCTTTTGCCTCTGTGCAGTTTACAATTATGTACAACAGAATTAGCATTAAACAATTGTGCAAAGACTAAAAATACTTTAAAATCAATTGAAATTGCAAACACTGATCCTAAATATGTAATTTATTTCTTGGTAGCTTGCAAACATAGTCTAATCTATTGCTAGACACTTGAAATGTGGCCACTTAAGTGATGCTGTCACGAAGTGGTACAGTTTAGAACCGTAAACTTAAATGTGACTTTTGTTTCTACCGCAATGTGTGTAGTTTGGATATGTTGTAACTCACCAGTCAAGCTCTTTCTCACCAAACTCATCCAACCTTGCATTATGGACCTTGCTCTGTGTGCTGTAGCATAATTAAGCTGGAACAAAAAACGTACTTCATCAAACTGTTCTAGTAAAGTTGGAGGCATAAAATTGTTGCATAATGATTCTAGAGGGTTAAGGTGTTCATATGCCTAATTAGTCCTTGCTTGAAGCAGATTTCTGGATGTATTTTTAAAATTTATTTTTTTAGATAAATCAAATGCCTCTGAGGACAGTGTTTGGACCGTCGTATTCATATCAGTCAAAATTCTTACAGTACCGTAATCTCTAATGTATAATGTGCATTCCCCCCCCCAAAAAAAAATTGTCAAAAGTCAATAGTGAGCATTATACATAGGTACAGGGAAAAATTAAAAAAACTTTAAAATGTTATAAATATATGACGCCATCTAGAGTTTTTGAAAAAGCTGAACACATTCATTCCAATATGCCACCACCACCTAGAGGTTATGAGAAAGGTGTAGCCTACACTTTCATTCCAATATGACAGGAGTACGTATGACTGCATACATGTACAGTTGTGCTCATAAGTTTACATACCCTGGCAGATTTTGTGAAATATTGTTTTTTTAAATACGACTGATGACTGAACAACAATCATAATTTTTTTATGGTTATGTTTTGCTTCATGATAATTCATTTATGAAATGCTTAACATTTTAATTTCAATCCCATTAAAATAAAATTAAATGTGTTTCACCTGGCCCTTCATGTTTTCTTTAAAGAATTGTACCCACCTTGCAAATTCTGCCTGGGTAATCTAACATATGAGCACAACTGTGTGTGTTTCTCATTTACTAAATAAAAGTAGTTCTGTGAATTTCAAAATAAGAGAAAGTAAATAAAAAGGATTACGTGTTCATAAAGTGCTTAACTTCAGAATAATTCTGTGGAAAAACAAATAAAATGCAGATAATACTTAATGTTTTGATCATATGGGTAGAAGCAAAATCAACCACTGTAAAAATGCATTGTACAAAGGTAGAAGGGTTTTCCAGAATTTTTAGGTCAACTTTGGGTGTGTGTTTTACACATGGGTGCGCATTATACACGCGAAATTGTGGTATTTACCATGTAAACCACATTTGGAAGCACACTGTAATATCAAAAATATATTCTGAGGCAGAATGTTTTTCATTCAAAAACAAAGTAGTTCAAAGAGTGTACTGAACACCTCCACCTTCATATCTACCTGACTTCACAGTGCAGTAGAACAGCAGTTTAATTGGTAATTAACGCAAAAGGATTCCAACCAAGTATTGAAGATTGACATATCGTTTTGAAAGTACCATATTTTGATTGATTTAATATGACCCTAATTTCATTCTTTTTTTTCTACAAAAACTGAGAAGTAAATGATGATTTCGTCAGAGTATTAAAATTTTTTTGAATTCCTGATTTTGTGGGTTTTATGAGCTGAAGCCCAAATTATGTAAAAATAAACAAATAAATACTTGAAATTGTTTAAATTGTGGGCCCTGAATCTATAATCTATGAAATTTTAACTTTTTGAATGGAGTTATGGAAATAAATAAACGTTTCGCTTGATCTTGATTTTTTGGAAAGGGTCTGTAGTGTCTGTGTAGATCAGGGAAAGCCTATGACAAAGTACCCAAAAAGTCACTGTGGTACTACATGCAGATGTCTGGAGTGCCAGAGAAGTATGTTGAAGTAAGAATAGTACAGGACATGTATGAGGGCCGTGACGTGTGCTGTAGGTGTGGCAGAGGAGTTTATGGTGGCGGTGAGAGTGCATCAGGGATCAGCACTGAGTCCCTTCCTGTTTGCAGTGGTGATGGATAGGCTGAAAGAAGAGGTTAGACTGGAATCCCCATGGACCATGATGTTCGCAGATGACATTGTTATCTGCAGTGAAAGCAGGGAGCAGGTACAGGAACAGTTAGATAGGTGGAGACATGCACTGGAAAGGAGAGGAATGAAGATTAGCTGAAATAAGACAGAATATATGTGCATAAATGAGAGGGGTGTATGGGGGAGAGCAAAGCTACAGGGAGAAGAGATAGCGAGGGTGGAAGACTTAATATACTTGGGGTCAACAGTCCGGAGCAATGGTGAGTGTAGTAAGGAAATGAAGAAACAGCTCCAAGCAGGTTGGAACGGGTGGAGGAAGGTGTCAGGTGTGTTACTGTATATGACAGAATAGTCCCTGCTTGGATGAAGGGCAAAGTTTATAATAGTGGTGAGGCCAGCCATGATGTATAAATTAGAGCCAGTGGCACTGAAGAGACAATATGAAGCAGAGCTGGAGGTGGTGGAAATGGAGATGTTGAGGTTCTCTCTAGGAGTGACGAGGTTAAGAAATTAGCTCATCAGATGGATGCCCAAGGTTAGATGTTTTGGAGACAAAGTTAGAGAGAGTAGACTTCAATGGTTTGGACACATCCAGAGGAGAGATCGTGAGTGTATGGCTAGAAGGATGATTGAGGATGGAGCTGACAGGCAAGAGAGCTTGAGGAAGACCAAAGAGAATGTTGATAGATGTAGTGAGGAAAGACATGACGGCAGTTGGTGTTAGAGAGGAGGATGAAGGAGATAGGCTTACTTGCAAAAGGATGACACGCTCTGGCGACCCCTAATGAGACAAGCCGAAAGGAAAAGAAGATTTTGTATTAATGTCAAATTTAACTTGTTTTCATGACTCAACATCCCCCCACACCACTTCGAGTCTCACCAAAGCTGCGTCCCTTACTGACATACACGAGTGCGATTCTTAAACATCGCCATTATGAAAGCACGTAGTTGTGATAATTGGTCACAGCTCTCCAGTTTCCACAAAATAGCAGCACTAGCACCATCACGCTAGCATTAGCCCAGTCAAAAACCAACATTAGCTGGCCATGTCTGCTAGATTGGTAGCATGACTTATTCTTCTTAGAGTGTTACTATAACACTGAATTTATCAGTTTTGTTTTTTTACATATAAATTATAAATATTCAAGGTGATACATTACCTGTCGAGCAGAAATGTTGCTAATTCCATTTATCATGTGAATCGTCTCAATTGCCTGAGGTCCCCTCGCTCTGCTTCTGTTCGCTAATATTTATTTATTTTTTTGTTCATTTGTGAGCAAATGAATGATGGACATTTTTTATTTCAGAGGTGGATATTCCAAAGTAGTTCCAGAAAAGCTCCTAAAACAATATTGACATCTTGGCTGCGGGCTTGTGCGGTTCAGCAGTTATGAGTGTGCATGCGCAAGGCTTGAATTAAGCAGTCTTGCATCGCAGTTTGCGAGTCAAAATTAGCATTTGTGCCTTAAAAAAACACATTGAGAAGCAAAACTGTGAATCACAGTTTTACCGCGGAGGCGTTCACGAAGATGGAAGCATGCAGGTTACAATGCGCTTATGCCACCGATCCGTGTGAAGTAGGATGAGGAAGTGAAGATATTTGGTTGAGGAATGGGCACACAGCAGTTGCAAGATGTGACGCGACACCGAATTGAGAGGAGAAAAAAAAGACATGGCAAAAGTGTAGAAGCATTTCATACTGAAATGCAAGGTGAGCATCTGTTCATGGTACCACAGACCCATTTCTCGGCAACTCCACCAAAGACGCTGCGTCGTGGAACTTGAAAGACGAAGGTGAAATTAATATAGCGCAAATCAGTGAGATTAACGTGTCTATCTTACTAACATAACACTAAACACTTTGGCTGCTTATGAAGCACCTTTCGGTGGCCACAGAAGCGCGTTGCCCACTGAATTTTAAAGGAGGGAAAATTGTCCTGGTGGCATGGTTCATGGTCATTATGCCGGATCAGTGGCTGCTTCTCTGGTGTACGTGAAAGCGTCTGATATCTCGGTCACTGAAAAGGAGCTGTAAGAGAAGGAAGGTAGTACGTGTATTTGATTGAGAGGAGTGGCAGGATTTTAAAAGCTCTTAGCGGCACATCCACAGCGTCTGCAAGATGAAAGAATGTCTCAATTCTTGACTATTTTGAAGCCAGATTTCACATACTTTTATATGTTTTTTAATTCATTCATTTATTGTCAGACTTGTTAACAAAGACTCTTCTCTGTGATGTGTCAAATTTACAATTTTTTCTCCTGTTTGGTTGCACTTAAGGTGAAATGGCTTATTTTCTCTTTTGTTTTCATAATTGCTCTTTAACCAGGCAAACATTTTGTTTATCCAAATACTCGATTGTTCGATAGAATTTTCAGCAGGATACACGAGTACTCAAATATTTGTTAGTTGCATCCCTACATTGTTATATTGTCCATCCATCCATCCATTTTCAACACCGCTTATCCTGGTTAGGGTCGCGGGACGCAGGAGCCTATCCCAGCTGACTTCGGGCAAAAGGCGGACTACACCCTGAACTGGTCGCCAGTCAGTCGCAGGGCACATACAGACACGGACAACCATTCGCACTCACATTCACACCGTCACTGAGTGGGAACTGAACCCACGCTGCCTGCACCAAAGTCAGGCAAGTGTACCACTACACCATCAGTGACTGTTATATTGTCGTATTTATTTGTATTTTTTTTAAAGCTATCTATAGTCACTATACTAAACCCCCCACATTTTCCAACTAGCACCTGGCTGACTGCCTTTGAGCTTTTTACTACACTAAAAGTTACAGCTTGAAATTAAATGACTACACATCCAAAACAACAAATAAAGACTTGCAACAATGAGTGTCATTCACAAACCGTTCCTGTGAACAAATTTGTTCTTAAGTCCCACTTACCTTACAAGAACAGTACCGCCACGTGAAGTTGCGTGACGCTATTACATCATTTAGTGGGTGGTCCACGATGAGCAATAGTTACACAAAGTAGTCCGAAAATACAAAATAAAGCCAATTGATATGACGACTCCACAATTGTTAACGCTGTCAGCATGTTGGCCAAGTGTCAGCTCCTGCTTGTTCACGTAATGTGTCACTAATATGCCATTTATACTGTATGTGCACACGTGGAGGTTTGTTCTGACATTGCCAGGCTTCTCTGCTTGTCTTCATCCTTGTCTGACGAACATTCATATTTGAAATCAATTTTAGTTTAGAATGCCTGTGAGGGGTGAGGAGTGATCTGTAGTTAAATAGTAAGTCCATTAAAAGTCCCAGTGGTGTAGTGTATACCATCACCAATGGAACTCTTTTCTGATCACATTTCTTGGTCTGAATTAACTGTTGCATAAACTGTATCACAATATAAGATTTTAATACTATGCTATCTTAATTATTATAATCCCTTTAGGTAATAAAGTCCTTCATATTGTAAAACCGTTTTTATTTAAAACATCATATAAATCAGACCCCATGTCTCGTTTCGTTTTGTGTTTTTTTTTTAAATTTTTTTTTTATATTTTTATTCCACATTTGTAACACATTTTTATTAACCAATTAGTTGTAAAAGTGTTGGATTTTAGCTCTTACTTTCTTTGGGCATAATGTAAATTTGACAGATGCATCATGTACTGTATAAACTGTGTTTTAAATCATCAATTCCATCAATAAATTGATTATCATAAATGTAAACATGGCGGCACTGTGACCGGCTGGTTAGAGCGTCTGCCTCACAGTTCTGAGGACTGGGGTTCAATCCCCGGCTCCGCCTGCGTGGCGTTTGCATGTTCTCCCGTGCCTGCGTGGGTTTTGTCCGGGCACTCCGGTTTCCTTCCACATCCCAAAAAAATGCGTGGTAGTTTAATTGACAACTCTAAATTGCCCGTAGGTGTGAATGTGAGTGTGAATGGTTGTTTGTTTGTATGTATGTGCGCTGCGATTGGCTGGCAACCCCGTGTACCGCCGCCCAATGAAAGCTGGGATAGGCTCCAGCACGCCCGCGACCCTAGTGAGGAGAAGCGGCTCAGAAAATGGATGGATGGATACATGTAAACATGAATATCCTTGATTTCCATTTACATTTTTTATATTTATGTTGTGCAAAACTGAAAATTTTGTTTTTGCTTTGAGTCCTAATGGACTTTTGAAAGAGTTCTACCAATATTTGCATATTTGTAAAACTTTACCCTGAAGAAATCCACAAATTTACAGCTCATACAATATAAAGTGCTCCATAGAACACACTTTACTCAATGCACTATGCATAAAACGGCTTCTCTCCATCTAATATATGCGCGCAATGCACCAAAAATACCTCAGACACCTATTTTCATGCTTTATGGGAATTGACACCAATTCAATGCTTTTGGTCTTCGATTACGCAGAAACTCTTATATTTTGAACTGCAGGATTCTACTTTCCCCAGGATTGTGCATACTGTGGCACAATTGACCTCCTGAATAAATATTCACAATCATTACTCGTCACGTTAGCTACCGCTAAGAAAGCAATTCTAATAAACTGGAAAAAATAAACAAGCTATTAACATCAATCATGGGATAAATCTCATCATATAATATATTGTGTGAGAAAAAAATATCAGCGGAACGGAAAAAAAATCAATGACCTATATACGTAGATAGCTGGTCACCCTTCCTCAATTTGCTAAATCTAGATTATTGATTCCTTTGTCTGGGTAGTGTGCCATCTGACAATAACAAGACTATTTTGTAAGTGTAAAAGTAAACTTTTGACTTCTGTATTATTTGTTGACGAGGTTTGTTGTTTTATTATTATTCTATTTGTCATTTGCTTTATTTCTTCTTATCCATTTATGTACTTGTGTATTCTTTTTCCCCACTCACACTTTAGACTGATTTGCATGGTGAAAGGACACATGTACGGAGTGGGGATCTTCTCTTCTTGACCCTGTGTTTGTGGTCTGTGGGGGCGGGACTTTCTTTACTCCTTCTCAATCTTGGGGCGTCAACCACTAGATTGACCTCCCGGAGAGCAATGATGGTGTTATGGTGGATTTGCCCGTGTTCCGTGGGTGCTGTGGCGGTGCCAGCTGGCGTCCACCTTGGTACCCCGCTCTGGCGACTGGTGGAGGGCGGTGGAGGGCCACCCCTGTCGCTTCTCGGGCCTGCTTCCTCCTCATCTATCCGTTCCTTCCATTCCGCTGCGGTCGCCTCCTCTTCTCGTGGGGAGGCCGGGTGGTCCCCTGCGGGCTGTGGGGCCTGCTTTGGGGTTTTTGTCCCTGCCTTGTTTGGGGGGGGGGGGGGGGGGTGTTCGGGTTTCCACCTCCCACACTCGAGGGCGGGTAGTGGGTGCTGGGTGGAATGTGGGGGGAGTCCTGGGGTCAGTGCTGGGTGGTGCAGCCCTCTTTGTCTATGTTTGTCCCTGCATGATGGGCCTGAGCTGCAGGAGCCATGCCTCTTAATCGCTCACGTAGCACACACTTACACCACTCACTGTAAATATTTTTCTCACTAATCACTTGTGGGCACACATACATATCCAGGGGTTCCTGGGGGACTGGTATGGGGTCGGGAGGGTGCGGGTGTCGGATTGGATTTCAGTACGTCAGTGCTGTTTTCTGGTTCGGGCACCTTGGCCCCCCACCATGCCTGCCCCCTAGAATTTTAATGCATCACACACACTCATCCCCATTGCTTTTAATGCACCACATCCGCGCAACTCTGGGGGGCAAGTGGGTCTTGGATGGGGGGGGTTTGGCTGTTAGGCAGCAGTGCCTGGCAGCCCTGGGTCCCTCGGTGTGGGACGTTCTGCTCTCGGGTGGACTCCTGGGCCCGATCCCGACTCTCGATTGATTGATTTTGGTGAGGTCCTCGGCCACCGCGGTGCAGGCACAGCAATTACAGGACACTTCTGTCAGTCATTGTGTATGCAAAACGGTGTCAATTCACTTGCATGTGTCCGCAGGCACACACCCTTGAGACTTTTTCGCTGGGTGTGGGGCCACTCACTTATTGCAACAACTAATTCATAAATATGTAAATTGTGTGGGTATCCCCTCACTCACACTCTCGTCCTATAGACGTTTATAATTTATATAGCCATTCCCACCACACATGACCCTTGTCCTGCATGCTTCTTCTCCTGTCCTTGTCCTTCCCTCACAGGGTGTAGCACCCATACAACATCGAATGTGTCATCTAATCTATCTAATGTGTCATTGTTCTAGATATATAAGGATTTACTTTTCTCATCTTGTTTATAGTTAGTGCTTGTCTTTTGTCTTCTTTTCTCACTCCCCTGTAGAAACTTGGTTCGACTGATCTCAATAAATGTTCATTGTAATACCAAGAAACCACAGCGGCAGCTTAAAAACTCCACTGTGACACAGTAAAACACGTTCCGGCATAAAAGGGATACAGATCCTCCTTTCTGCTTGACCTAACAGCCGAACAGGACAAAAAACAAAACAAAAAAAAACCTTTATCCTGCAGTTTTAGAATTAATGACTCTTTTAATTAATTTTTAATTTTTAATTTAAAATTTTAATTTTGACATTCAAAGCTTCTGTTAATTACTTTTATGATTGCATTACATGCATTGTAGGTTGATTGAAGACTCTAAATTGCCGTAGGTGTGAATATGAGTGTGAATGGTTGTTTGTTTATTTGTTTATGGTTGTTTCTTTATTTGTTTATTTTATAACAGTTAGCGCTGTCAAGGCTAATTTCTTCATCATCATCATCATCATCATCATTTCTTTTCTTCTGTGTTTCCTTTTCTACGGTCCACATCTAGTCACTCCTGTCCGTAGTGCCCCGAGTGATTGGATGAGACACCACAGTATGTGTGTGTAATGTTTTTGTTTTTTTTTAGCACTTTTGATGTTTAAGAATTCGGTCTGTCTGGTGGATTGCAGATATGGAGGAGGTGAGCCAGAATGTTTCAGGCTCATATTTGTGCTACAAAGACCAGGTTTGTTCAATTATTTAACCCTCTGTGTATTATTAACACTTCTTCTTTTCCTTCCGGCTTGTCCCATTTAGGGTTTGCCACAGCGTGTCATCCTTTTCTATGTAAGCCTATCTCCTCCTCTCGAACACCAACTGCCCTCATGTCTTCCCTCACTATATCCATCAAACTTCTCTTTGGTCTTCCTCTAGCTCTCTTGACTGGCAGCTCCATCCTCATCATCCTTCTACCAATATACTCACTATCTCTATTCTGGACGTGTCCAAACCATCGAAGTCTGCGCTCTCTAACTTTGTCTCCAAAACATCTAACCTTGGCTGTCCCTCTGATGAGCTCATTTCTAATCCTATCCAACCTGGTCACTCCTCGAAAAAACCTCAGTATCTTCATTTCCCCCACCTCCAGCTTTGCTTCCTGTTGTCTCTTCAGTGCCACTGTCTCTAATCCGTACATCATGGCTGGCCTCACCACAGTCTTTATAAACTTTTCCCTTCATCCTAGCCTATCCTTTCTAACTTAACCCTTACTAATCATTCCCACTTCCCGGTCCACCACACTTGCATCTTCTAGTCTTCCTTCTTTCTCATTTTCCTCATTCATCAACTACACAAAGTATTCTTTCAATCTATCCAGCACACTACTGGCACCAGTTAACACATTTCCACCGCTATCCTTAATCACCCGAACCTACTGCACATCCATTCCTCTACTGGTATCTTCCCATCTCTATCTGTCTGTCTGCACAACCTGAAGAGATCCTTTTCTCCTTCTTTCATGTCCAACATGGCATACATGTCATCATATGCCTCTTGTTTGGCCTTTGCCACCTTTACCTTCGCCCTTTGTCGCATCTCCAAGACCTTAGTTAAAAGACCTTAGTTAAAAGGTGCAACTGAAAGAAACCGGCTTTTGCTGTCGAGTTAATCGTTTGCTCCATTTTAAAATCAACTCTTACACAAAGACAGGCCTGCTACTCTGATGTATTATGGCATGGGGTTGGGCAGGTACATTTCTGTGTTTGTTTTTGTTCTATGTTTACAAATGCTTGTTCCATCAACGTCTTTCAATTATGTCCTTTGGTCTGGAATCAAACATTCAGTGGTCTGAAAAGATTAAATTCAACGAAGGAAAAACATTTAAGAGTCTTAACTAGGCTTTACATGATCAGGATTTTTGGGGCCGATCACCGATAAAAAAAAACGATAACCGATCACCGATCCGATCACAAGATGGAGGAATGTGTCTATTTAAATGACCTGTTCATTTACTGTATGTACTTGTGTACTTAATTGCTCAAAAAAATATATAAATAAATACAATACAATAAATAATGTATCTTTGTTCCTCTATTTATGCCAGTGAGGTATATTGGCAGACAGAACAAATGAATGGTCTTCTATTAGATGGCAGGAAGTAAATACAGTAATTAATGTATCCACTTTTTGTGACATTTTTGTTTGTTGGTGTGCCGTGAGATTTTTCAATTGTAAAACATGTTCCTTGGCTCCATAAAGGTTGAAAATCACTGCTCTCGTCAGATCGTGTATTCAATTAGTCAGGTCAAACCAACATTAAATGACAGAAATAATGGGTGCTAACTTACTGTAATTAAATTACTTTATTTTTAATTAAATTACTTCATCCACACCAAAACTTTAGAGCGTGATTCGACAGAACGGCGGCATGTTTACGCCCAACCGTTTGTGCTACCACAAGCTTGCTAGGCTGCATAACATTTTATTGCCTGCTCGCGAGCCGTATCGTATTAAAAGTACGTGAACATACCTCAAGCAAGCCTTAAACGTCCTCCCCTGTCCCGAGCACCAGTGACCACCAGCACACGATTTTCCCCATTTTGTCCTTATAATACAGTTGGTGCAATCCACTCTTGTTGTCATCGCCACGGTAACGGGTGTATCCGGTCGCATTTGAGTTGACAAGATAAAGCCCAATGATCATAAAAAACGGGATGCGGTGGTATTGGAATACAAGATTTTGTTGCAGTAGGCTGACTGTGCAATCGTGAAAGAGCAAATTTGTCTTGTCTGTCTCAGACGTGTTGTCTGTTCCACACCGCCGACATGTTTTTTTTTTTTTTTTTAAATAACTTTATTGGCCGTCAGATATTTCCAATACTATGTAAAAAGACACGCGACAAGGTTAAAAATAACTAGCTTTTGGATTCAAATATACTGTGCACGCGGCGATGCGGACTTCTGCGGAGGCGATCAATGACGTCATTGATCGGATCGGAGAATTATGACATTAATGCCGATCAGCATAAAATGATAAATATCGGCCGATACCGATCAGCCCGATAAAATCGGTGTAAAGTCTCGTCTTAACCTTGATTCGAAAACTTGATCTGCATTGCAATATGCATGTGAATGCTGTGTACTAAAATTTCTTCTATTGAGCAAAGGTCTGAAAGAAATGCAGCCCAAAGAGGGGCACAAGCCAGTGCAAACTGTAGGCTGGTCCCAACCCCGGATAAATGCAGAGGGTTGCGTCAGGAAGGGCAGACGACTTAAAACTTTGCCAAACGAATATGAGCGTTCATCCAAAGAATTCCATACCGGATCTGTCGTGGCCCGGGTTAACAACGTCCGCCCCGGCACCATTAACCTGCAGGGCGCCGCTGGAAATTCAGCTACTGTGGGTCAAAGACAAAGGAGAGGTGGAAAGCGGGTTCTTAGACAGAAAGAGAAGAGCAAAGCACATAGCCTAGAACTGAATGTGGGGACTTTGAATGTTGGGACTATGACAGGAAAATCTCGGGAGTTGGTTGACATGATGATAAGGAGGAAGGTTGATATATTGTGTGTCCAGGAGACCAGGTGGAAAGGCAGTAAGGCTAGAAGTTTAAAAGGATGCAAAAGGCTGTAGTGAACACTTTTTTTCCAGAAGAGGCAGGAACATAGGGTGACCTACAAGAGCGGAGGTCGAAGCACGCAGGTGAATTACATCTTGTGCAGACGATGTAATCTGGAGGTGGTTACCGACTGTAAGGTAGTGGTAGGGGAGAGTGTGGCGAGACAGTATAGGATGGTGGTGTGTAAGATGACTCTGGTGGTGGGGAGGAAGATTAGGAAGACAAAGGCAGAGCAGAGAACAGCTGGAAGCTGTGACAGGACGAGTGTTCTGCAGCTTTTCGGAAATAGGTGAGACAGGCTTTCGGTGGACAGGAGGAGCTTCCAGAAGACTGGACCACTGCAGCCAAGGTGATCAGAGAGGCAGGCAGGAGAGTACTTGGTGTATCTTCTGGCAGGAAAGGAGAGAAAGAGAATTGGTGGTGGAACCTCACAGTCCAGGAAATCACCCAGGAAAAAGGTTAGCTCAGAAGAAGTGGGACACTGAGAGAGGTGAAAGAAATACATTGAGATGCGACATAGGGCAAAGGTAGAGGCAAACAAGAGGCATATGATGACATGTATGCCAGGTTGGACACTAAAGAAGGAGAAAAGGATCTATACAGGTTGGCCAGACAGAGGGATAGAGATGGGATGGATGTACAGTAGGTTCGGGTAATTAAGGATAGAGGTGGAAATATGTTGACTGGTGTCAGTAGTGTGCTATATAGATGGAAAGAATACTTTGAAGAGTTGATGAATAAGGAAAATGAGAAAAAAGGGAGAGTACAAGAGGCAAGTGTGGTGAACCAGGAAGTGGCAATGATTAGTAAGGGGGAAGTTAGAAAGGCATTAAAGAGGATGAAAAATAGAAAGGCAGTTGGTCCTGATTACATTCCTATGGAGGTATGGAAGCATCTAGGAGAGGTGGCTGTGGAGTTTTTGACCAGCTTGTTCAATAGAATTCTAGCACGTGAGAAGATGCCTGAGGAGTGGAGGAAAAGTGTGCTGGTGCCCATTTTTAAAAACAAGGGTGATGTGCAGAGCTGTGGGAACTATAGAGGAATAAAGTTGATGAGCCACACAATGAAGTTATGGGAAAGAGTAGTGAAGGCTAGACTCAGGACAGAAATGAGTATTTGCGGGCAACAGTTTGGTTTCATGCCTAGAAAGCGTACCACAGATGCATTATTTGCCTGGAGGATGTTGATGGAAAAGTACAGAGAAGGTCAGAAGGAGCTACATTGTGTCTTTGTAGAAATAGAGAAAGCCTATGACAGAGTACCCAGAGAGAAACTGTGGTACTGCATGCGGAAGTCTGGAGTGGCAGAGAAGTATGTTAGAATAATACAGGACATGTATGTGGGCAGCAGAACAGTGGTGTGCTGTAGGTATGACAGATGAATTTAAGGTGGAGGTGGGACTGCATCAGGGATCAGCCCTGAGCCCCTTCCTGTTTGCAGTGGTAATGGATAGGCTGACAGATGAGGTTAGACTGGAATCATGATGTTTGCAGATGACATTGTGATCTGCAGTGAAAGCAGGTAGCAGGTGGAGGAATAGTTAGAAAGATGGATGCAGGCACTGGAAAGCAGAGAATGAAGATTAGCCGAAGTAAAACAGAATATCTGTGCATGAATGAGAGGGGTGGTGGGGGAAGAGTGAGGCTACAGGTAGAAGAGATAGCAAGGGTGGAGGACTTCTAATACTTGGGGTCAACAGTCCAGAGCAATGGTGAGTGTGGTAAGGAAGTGATGAAACAGGTCCAAGCAGGTTGGAACGGGTGGAGGAAGGTGTCAGGTGTGTTATGTGACAGAAGAGTCTCTGATGAAGGATGAAAGGCAAAGTTTATAAAACAGTGGTGAGCCCAGGCATGATGTACGGATTAGAGACAGTGGCACTGAAGAGACAACAGGAAGCAGAGCTGGAGGTGGCGGAAATGAAGGTGTTGAGGTTCGCTCTTGGAGTGACCAGGTTGGATAAAATTAGAAATGAGCTCATCAGAGGGACAGCCAAGGTTCGATGTTTTGGAGACAAAGTTAGAGAGAGCAGACTTTGATGGTTTGGACACGTCCAGAGGAGAAATAGTGAGTATATTGGTAGAAGGATGATCAGAATCCGAATCAGAATCATCTTTATTTGCCAAGTATGTCCAAAACACACAAGGAATTTGTCTCCGGTAGTTGGAGCTGCTCTAGTACAACAGACAGTCAATTTACAGAACACTTTGGAGACATAAAGACATTGACAAAAAACAATTGTGCAAAAAGACCGACGGTTGACACAAGGCAGCTGGACAACGTGAGGGGCAGCTGTGGCGAAGAATGCCCCCTGAAGTCCACGATCATCTCTACAGTCTTGAGCGTGTTCAGCTCCAGGTTGTGTCGGCCGCACCACAGCTCCAGCCGCTCCGCTTCCTGTCGATATGCAGACTCGTCACCGTCCTTGATGAGGCCGATGACATTGGTGTCATCTGCAAACTTCAGGAGTTTGACAGTCGGGTTCGCTGAGGTGCAGTCGTTCGTGTAGCGAGAGAAGAGCAGCGGAGAGAGGACACAACCTTGGTGCGCCCCAGTGCTGATGCTGCGTGTGGATGAGGTGGCCTCCCCCAGCCTGACCTGCTGTGTCCTGCCCGTCAGAAAGCTGTAAATCCACTGGCAGATGGCAGGTGAGACGCTGAGCTGGAGAAGCTTGGTTGAAAGGAGTTCAGGGATGATGGTGTTGAACGCTGAGCTGAAGTCTACGAACAGGATCCTCGCGTAGGTCCCTGCACTGTCGAGGTGTTCTAGGATGAAGTGCAGTCCCATGTTTACTGCATCATCCGCAGACCTGTTCGCTTGGTAGGCAAACTGCAGGGGGTCCAGCAGGGGACCTGTGACACTCTTGAGGTGGTCCAGCACGAGACGTTCAAAGGACTTCATGACCACAGATGTCAAAGCGACAGGCCTGTAGTCATTCAGAACAGAGATTGCAGGTTTCTTGGGGACTGGAATGATGGTGGAGCGTTTGAAACAGGATGGATCTTCGCACATTTCCAAAGATCTGTTGAAGATCTGAGTGAAGACTGGAGCGAGCTGTTCCGCGCAGACTTTGAGGCAGGATGGGGACACATGGTCCGGGCCTGCCGCTTTGTTAATCTTCTGTTGTTTGAAGATGCGTCTCACATCCTGTTCATGGATGGTTAACGCAGAAGTCAGAGGTGTGGTTGTGGTCGCGGGTGCGGCCGGGTGTGTGTGTGGTGTGAAACTGTCCTTTTCAAATCTGCAGTAGAAGGTATTCAAGTCGTTGGCTAGTGTGCTATTGTTCTCAGCTTGGGGGGATCGTCGCTTGTAATTAGTCAGCGATTGGAATGCATGCCAGACTGATTTAGAGTCGTTTGCGCTAAACTGTTTTTCCAACTTTGCTGCATAGATCCTCTTTGCAATGTTAATTTCTTTAGTAAGCTGGTTTCTAGCTCGATTATACAGGGCCCTGTCCCCGCTCTGATATGTGTCCTCCTTAGCTTGGCGGAGCTGCTTAAGTTTAGCAGTGAACCACGGCTTGTTGTTGTTGAATGTGCGAAATTATGTTGTTGGTACACAAACCTCTTCACAGGAACTGATATAGGATGTGACAGTGTCCGTATATTCATCCAGGCTGCCAGCTTAATTTTCAAAGACACTCCAGTCTGTGCAGTCTAAACAGCTTTGAAGTTCCATCTTGTCTTCATTGGTCCACTTTTTGACTGTTTTCACTGTAGGCTTCGCACATTTAAGTTCTTGCCTGTACGTCGGTATTAAGTGAATTAAGCAGTGATCAGACGAGCCCAGGGCTGCACGAGGTATAGCACGGTATGCGTTTTTTACCGTAGTGTAGCAGTGGTCTAAAGTATTATTTTCCCTGGTAGGACAGTCGATGTGCTGCTTGTATTTAGGGAGTTGGTGGTTGAGTTTTGCTTTGTTAAAGTCCCCGAGAATAATGAGGGGTGAGTCCGGGTGTTTTTTTTTCAATTTCATAGACTTGTTCGGCGAGTGTTAGCAATGCGGCGTTTGTGTTAGCTTGAGGCGTAATATAGACTCCAGCCAGTATGAACGATGCAAACTCACATGGCGAGTAGAATGGTTTACAGTTTAAGAATAGGGACTCTAAATGCGGACTGCAGTGTGTGCTGAGCACCGTGACGTCCGTACACCATTTTTCGTTGATATGGAGGCATATCCCGCCGCCCTTTGTTTTCCCCGATGATTCCATGTCGCGGTCCGCTCGATGAATGTTGAAGCCGGGAAGCATGACGGCGCCATCGGGTACAGCGTCGCAAAGCCAGGTCTCCGTGAAGCACATGGCCGCGGAACGTCCGAAGTCTTTACTGGTCTTTAACAGAAGATGAAGCTCGTCCATTTTGTTGGGTAGGGAGCGTACATTCGCGAGGTGGATCGACGGGAACTCCAATCTGTGTCCTCGCTTGCGGAGCTTCACCTGAATGCCGGCTCGCTTCCCTCTGTGGCGCCGCTTCCGTCTCCATGCACCGAAAACCGCGGACGCCGCTCTGGTGAGTAACTCTGGGAAAAAACTGAGCGGATTTTCGAAAGTTGGTGACAGAAAGTCCGGAGTAGCCTCCTTGATGGTTAGCAGGTCTCCCCTTGTGTAAGTGAGTCGTGTAAGGTCTCCAAAGTCGGACGAAAAACACAAAGACAAAGACAATAATAGAGAGCGCGTTACCGAGGCGACCACACTGGTTGGCGCCATCTTGGGATAATAATGAGGATGGATCTGCCAGGCAAGAGAGCTGGAGGAAGACCAAAGAGAAGGTTGATGGATGTTGTGAGGGAAGACATGAGGGCAGTTGGTGTTCGAGAGGAGGATGCGGGAGATAGGCTTACATGGAAAAGGATGACGCGCTGTGGTGGCCCCTAAAGGGACAAGCCGAAAGTAAAAGAAGAGCAAAGGTCTCAAAGGCAATCAATTACAGTATGTGTTGCGTCATGGATGAGGTTGTTGTTCAGTCGCAGCGTCAAACAGGATATAATTAGATGTAATTATTTTCTTGTGAGGAAGCGATGAAGACAGAGTTTGAGAAAAATTGCAAGAATTGCAAGTGAACAGAGAGAAAGAATCATAGGAAGCTGAAGTGATTGCCGGATGAGGGAGAATGCGAAAATGGTGTCACAGAGAGTGGGAGCCATAACTCAATCCCACTCAGCGATGCAGAGATGTGCATGTGGATTTTCCAATGGACAATGACGCCTGTGCTCAGATTTATACGCAGGCCATCACTGTGGAAACGGATTAGTGACCTAAATAACAAGGTCCCACTCAGGTATGTGTGAGAGTGAGTATGTCTACACATTATGAGGCTTGTTGGTTGTGCATGGTATGGAGCTGTGAGTACATTTGTGGATGTACATTATGATTTATTATTGTTAAATAATAATTAATCAAGGGGAAATGGGCATCAGAGTGGGGTAGTGGTTAGCACGTTAGAAGCTTCTGGGTTCATCATTCAATCGCTGCATGTCCATGTGCTCATTCCATAAACATACATATAAGGTTAATTGAAGACTCTTTGAGTCCATACTGTAGGTGTGCATGTAAGTGTTAATTGTATTTTTTTCTATATGTGCCCTGTGATTGCCATGCGCTCATCTCAAATCGGCTCCAGCATTCCCTTATGGCTTTGACTCTACCAGTCGTTGAGAGGTTGTTATGATGAATGTTGTTAACTTAAGAGTATGCAGTTTTCAAACTCCACACCCCTGCCCCCACCACCTTACGTCTCTCCCCAAAGAAACTCTCCCAGTTCACTAAACACGGGAAAAATGATCCAAGAAGGGGCCGGTGTGTCGCGCTCGCCTGATCACCTCAGAGTGCACCGTGGTCGGCCGTGACCGTGCAGCGTTACCACGTACAGCACAACGCAAGGCTAACATAACTTATTCATAATGGAGAATTGCCAAACATTAAATGTTGTTGGTTTGATGTTGTAGTTTTTGGAAAGTGAAACCAATTAAAAACAAAAGAGAGGTGATCAACTTACCTGATGACCTGGTGAGAATGGTGACATAATGTACGCGATGCTTTTTCAAGCTCAACCATGCAGCCGTCCGCGTATAGGACACCACTGCTATATATGTTTACACTTGATTTGTCTCGAGAGCTGTCCAATTCCTTCTTTTTAACTTTTGCTGCTAATCACAGTTAAAAAATCCAGCCAAGAAACTGTAATAGTGTTCTTTGTGAGAAGCTGCGGTATATCACTGGGAGGCTCCGTCTGGGCCATGGGTTTATACAAATGATTGACACACTATTCGGTCACACCTCCTGTATCTACAGTCTCTGATTGGCTATTCTTGTCATGCCATGACCAGTTAAAACATAATAATTTAAATTAAATTAGAGGCATAAAATGGGGCCAGAGAGGGATGATTTGTCAAATAATAATTTAAATAATATTTTACTGTTAGGTCATACAGACAGTTGTAGCATATATCCATCCATTTTCTGAGCCGCTTCTCCTCACTAGGGTCGCGGGCGTGCTGGAGCCTATCCCAGCTGTCATCGGGCAGGAGGCGGGGTACACCCTGAACTGGTTGCCAGCCAATCGCAGGGCACATACAAACAAACAACCATTCGCACTCACAGTCACACCTATGGGCAATTTAGAGTCTCCAGTTAATACATATTTTTGGGATGTGGGAGGAAACTGGAGTGCCTGGAGAAAACCCACGCAGGCACGGGGAGAACATGCAAACTCCACACAGGCGGGGCTGGGGATTGAACCCGGGTCCTCAGAACTGTGAGGCTGACGCTCTAACCAGTCGTCCACTGTGCCGCCAGTTGTAGCATATATGACAAAAGTATTTTTTTTCTAAACAACAATGTACCTTTAAATGACTAATAATAGTATAGTATATAATAATAATCTTCTTCTGCATGAGCAGCTGCTGACCAACTGTGCCAAGCAGTGAAACTCCACTGTTCGTTTGATCACCAGTTACAAGTAAAAAATGTTATCCTCTTATTTCAAGAATTTAGAGGGCCATTAAATATATATATATATCCATCCATTTTCTGAGCCGCTTCTCCTCACAAGGGTCGCGGGCGCCCTGGAGCCTATCCCAGCTATCATCGGGAGGCGGGGTACACCCTGAACTGGCTGTGGGGTACACCCTGAACTGGCTGCCAGCCAATCGCAGGGCACATAGAAACAAACAACCATTCACACTCACAGCCACGGGCAATTTAGAGTCTCCAATTCATGCATGTTTTTGGGATGTGGGAGGAAACCGGAGTGCCCGGAGAAAATCCATACAGGCACGGGGAGAACATGCAAACTCCACAAAGGCGGGGCCGGGGATTGAACCTCGCTCCTCAGAACTGTGAGGGAGACGCTCTAACCAGTCGTCCACCGTGCCCCCCCCCCCCCCTCTCTCTCTCTCTCTCTCTCTCTCTCTCTCTCTCTCTCTCTCTCTCTCTCTCTCTCTCTCTCTCTCGTGAAGGGGAACCACGTCACTTTTTAGATGTATAAAACTTCAGGACAAAGTGACGCAAACCTTTTATCAGTCTCGTAATCTGAAAGTTGCATGAATTAGATAAGAGTTCTCGATAACTAGAGGTCTTTTGTCGAACCCAAACACACACAAATGATACAGGTAGTGAATTTTTTTAGAACATTTAATGAGATCTAACATGGGAATCTACAAGGGAACAATGCAGGAAAGAAAACACAAAGGATAGACAAACATTGGCAAAGGAGACTAACTTGTGATATGAGGGTGGAAGGAGCATGTATTGATAATGGAGAGAGCTGGGGTTCCTGTTCTCATTAATTTAAAGCCAAATATGCACTAATCTGTACTTTTAGTTGACCAGAAATTGGATTTACGTGTGTGGACCTCAATTTAGGCAGGCTGGTCGATCTCCCAAATGTTTGGCCGGTCTGGTCCCCACGGGTGACAGGTGGAATTGACGGGAAAGGAGGAAGAAAAAAAAAAGAGAGCGGGAAAAAATTTTTTCCCTGGCAGGACGGCCGGAGCCCGTATGTCGCTGTTCGCAAGAGGTTCGGAGTGGACGTATGCTGCCCGCTTCCTTCCTCCCGGAGTTTGCCCAAGCACCCAAAAGGGTAGCTGGGAGCGCTGGCCGCATGCCCTGTGGTGCGGAAGGGTCCGATGTGTCCTCGCCACCTCGCGGTGCGAGGTGGGTCATCCTGGCTGAGCCAGTCTTCGACAAGTTGGTCGAATGAGAGCCTGCTGCAAAAGGGGCTACTGCCTTTATTCCTTTTCTCCCCGCCTCCAGGACCAAAAGGGAAGAAGATGGACCGCCTCTGAATGTTACTTTTCCATTTTAGGATTATTTTATAGTTTAAAACCAGTGGGATAAAATATTAATTATTGGATTTAAGATAACGAAACCATTTTCCAGCCTTGCATTGTCACACGCACATCCTCTTTAATCCCTGTAACGAATGCTTCAATTTTATGTGGTTGTTGAGAACACTGTAATATTTGCAATGTGGCATTTGTGTTGTGTGGGGTAAAACATTTCATCCGGTTCAGTTGGCAAACAGATTTGACATCAGACATTCAAATTTGCAGAAATACAATCACTAGTGGCGCTATTGCGATGGTAACACTGGTGGCGTTCATGCAAAGTTCTTGAAATATTATAAAACATTCAAATCCAGTGAAGATTGTGATTAGTTAATCTGGGGTTGCAGTAGCTTTCCACTACCTGTGGGTGTCGCTAGTGCTCCATCCATTCTCCCAGACAGGTGGAACAAATGTCACTGAAAACAGTGGGAAAGAGAAGTCTTTGTTGGTGAGACTCTTCAGGCTGGCTGGGGGTGGAAGTTAATTAATTTAGCGTCTGGATGAGAAACCAGTGTCTGTCTCTCAGCTTTGATGCGATTTGGGACTGGCTGGTAATTCAGCAATACAGTAATAACAGCAATTATGTGATAATGGCAGGTTACTTCCAAATTCCCACCCTGAATATGGATCATGTGTCAACTGAGTATATAACAAAATCATTACAATCTAGAGTCGGAGTGTGTTGCAAGATGGGTCTGAGAGGAACATGGACAGCATATTTGTTGTTGTGTTTGATTTTCCTCCTCTTTATCATTTGAAACAAGCCTGTCAAGATGTTACCCAATAGGTAGGCCTAATGGCTATGCAAACATTCAGAGAAGTAGAGGGTGAGAGGGAAGCTCAAACACAGATCAGGATCCAATTAGAATCTGTCAATTAAGATAAGTGTTAAATCGATAGGCTTCTTGAAGCCTCTGCACTTATCTTTGACACGAGTATCTTACCTTGTGGGTGTTTCCTGCAACAGCAGTCCTAATTGATTGATATTTTCCTTGAATAATGTTTCATGTCAAGTGTATTTCTTTGTTCTGTGTGTTTCTTTGTTCTGTGTGTGTGGGTGCACGTCAAAACACGGTTACTAAATGATAAATGAACTACCACAAATTTTGGTGGAGGGGAACCAATTACATTGCGGTGTGGATTTAGATAATATTTAAGTTTTCATTAGTTTTAACAATGTTAAGACACACTTTTGTTCGCCGCCACTGCCATTGGGCACAAGTACGTCTTCTTGCGTGTTCTTCGTCATTGGTTTTCGCCACTTCTTCTTCTGGGCTGGCAGACTGGGCATCGAAACTGGGAACCAACATTTTTAAATTTGAACGATTCCGGGAGAACCGGAACGTTAGTCCCGTTTCCAATCGGTTCTCGATTCTCGATGCCCAACCCCAATTGCAACACAACATGGTATTGTTTTTAATATAGTGATAGATGTATCACCCCTACTAATTAGCTCATCTTATCTACATTAGGTAATTGTGGACACTGACTTTTAGTAAATAACTAAACTCTGCACTTCCACCGTATGTAGTTTTGGACTTAGTTGTTCATAGTGATTAGAGTTTTGCTTGGATATTTTTGGGGGCAGTTGCTCCTAGCACGTTAGCATGGAAAAGATTTGTTTTACGTAGAATCTCTGATTCCACGGTAGAACTTAAACTACAGTTTGAAAATAGACAAAAAGGAAAGCTTGAGGTAATTTTGTGAAGGTTTTAGTGGTTATATGCAAAGCTGTTCAAAAAAAGATATTTTATGATGAAACTCGTGCTTTGTTTGCAGGTGTCATTTTGAACGAAAGCAGAAAAAGGGATGACACGGGGGATCTGAATGTAGAGTAGAGAAAAAAAAGAAAAACAAGCATTCCCCTAGTTACGTGTGTTGGTGGGGTTAGGTAAGGGTTTGCTCATCATTCTAATAAAATGCTCAAACAATGAAATGAACTCCCCCACATACAATGAAATTAACTCCCCTGTCAACAACTTTGTCCTTTCAGTCACAAAACACACACGCTTGTCAGGCAGTGGACTTCCATGTGAATCAACAGCAGGGTCTGCAATGCCATTCTCACTTTTGACCCATTAGTTGGCTGTGAGGCAATATCATCTAACCAACATACAGTATATATGGAATTCTGACCAATATTCACAGCTATATCACTGTATACTTATACTGTGTGTACTTTATATCACTGTATCACTTAAAATGCATTTGCATGCATGTGATGCATGCAAATCAGTTATTTGTATCAGAAAAAAAAGTATATAGCTTTTGCATAAACACAAATAGAGATCACTTAGATGTAAAGGGTTGTAGTTGCAGTCATGACCTTAGGGTGTTTCACTTCATACTCATTCCATGCAATTGGTCTTGACAGCAGTGGAATTAGTTGGTAACAAATGAAAACAATAGAGATGTCTTTTTGTGTTACAGCATGCACATGCATCTCTATAGAGCAGAGCTGAGTGATTGTTGCTGCAGGCAAGAATGTACTTCTTTGGATTGGGTAGCAGACTTTCAGGTAGATTGTACTGGTTTAATGGTCTGACTGTATTTTCTGGTAAAAACATTTTGTGAAAAAGCAGAGTTCACCAGAGTCCCAAAACAATCAAAGTGCAGTTTGTGTACTTAAATGGTCTAATCTTGGTCTAAAGTGGTATAGTAATTTGGTGTGCAGTGGGTGTTAGACTAACCTCTTACCCTTGAATGCCTGCAATAAATCACCCCGTGCATGTATGCAGGTGTGTGTGAGTGACTTGAATAAATCACTTCCCGGCAGTTACTTAAGTGTTGTGTGCTGTTGTAGGACGTTGATTATTGAGCGCATAAGCATGGGGAACAGCTGGCATCTCCAATCTTAAAACATTTGTCGTGTTAATGTCTTGCAGCAGTGATTTGAAGCCGTGGCAGTTTCCTTCTCCCCTCACAATCGCCTTATTGTCTCTAATTAGTGTGACAAGTTAAATTCGTCACCTTGGTTTACGAAATTTATTTGAAATTAGCCCATCTCAGGATGAATACAATAATTTAGTTATTGAAATATTCTGCATGAAATAAACTCAACTCTTTGCTTTATACAACACAATTGAGCCTTTATCTATTTATATAACTGTAATAGTTAGACCGTTAAGTGGGTGATCATAGAGAGAGCACGCAGAACATTTGATGTGGACATAGTACATATTCACCATGATAATGACTACAGACTGAATGACATGTGTCACATGTCCCAGGCAGCATGCAGCTATCAGGATAATTGTAAGTTAGTGAAATATGGATGGTAATTGCAAAGGGTGATCTATATCAGACCATCTGTTCAGCTCTGCAGCACACACCCATATGCTTGCTCTTTCCTGTTTCCCTTTTCCTCCCTCTTTCAAATCACACACACACACACACACACACACACACACACACACACACACACACACACACACTATTTTATGACATTACACATCTGCATCATAGAGAGCCAATATGCAAACACTGATCTTTACATTGTATGCACTAGGGATGGGTAAAAATTTTGATTGATTGATGCAATATTCTCCCCAGATGCAATATCACTTCAGCAAGTCTTCTGAATCGATTCACTTCCTAGCCAGTGGGGGGTGCTTTGTGTGTGATTTGCGTTGTATGGACGGAGGCAGTACTCAACCAAATAACAACAAAATGGTGACCAAAGCAAGCAGCAGGAGTGTGAAGCCAAGCGCCAGAATTCGGAACACAGGAAATAGACAAACATTAACACAATAATTAAGACAACAGAATCTCTGGTCATGTTCATAAGCAAGGCCCTTCGACCGTACAGTGTTGTGGAATACAATACAATACAATTCTACCATAAAAAAACAACTATAAATTACTGGCAGCAGTGATGCCAGTAATTTGCAGTTATTTTAATTAGATTTTTATAGTATTGTACGGTACTTTGGATTACAGCACTATCACCGTAATTTAACAGTGCCTCTACCATAATGTAATTTAACAGTATACCACTGTATTATGGATTGCAGTATGTCACCATAATTTAACAGTACTTCTAACGTAATTTATTTTAACATTATAGTACCATATTATGGATTACAGTATGTTACCCTAATTTAACGGTGAGTGTTGGTCATATAAAAGTACATTACTTCATTCTGGATTGTAGTACACAATAGTAGGATAACTGTGGGTGATGGTAATTTCACAGTTTATTCCAGTATGTCACTATTTCTTCACAGAGGAATAAAAGAAGAATCATCTTTTTTTTAAACGAACACATGCACATGAAATTCTTCTTCTGCATTTAACCCATCATATTTGTGGACACAGCAAACACACACTTTTAGTGGTGGCACACACTGGAGCAGGGAGGTGCTTCAGCGCCCAGGGTATCAGTGTCTAGCTCAAGATCACCACAGCCGTGGGTCCAGGGAATGTTGAGGGTGGACAGTCCGTTGCTGTATGCTCTGAACTATTGTCAAGCTGACCATGTATTTTGTTTGTTTGAGCCGTCACCTTGTCGTGGTGGAGGGGTTTGTGTGTCCCAGTGATCATAGGAGCTAAGTTGTCTGGGGCTTTATGCCCCTGGCAGGGTCACCCATGACAAACAGGTCCTAGGTGAGGGACCAGACAAATCACGGCTCAAAGACCCCTAATGATGACGACAAACAATGGACTTCGTTTTCCCTTGCCTGGACGCGGATCACCGGGGCCCCCCCACTGGAGCCAGGCCTGGTGGTGGGGCTCGAAGGCGAGCGCCTGGTGGCCGGGCCTGCACCCATGGGGCCCGGCCGGGCACAGCCCGAAAGGGTAACGTGGGTCACCCTTCCCATGGGCTCACCACCTGTGGGAGGGGCCAGAGGGGTCGGGTGCAGTGTGAGCTCAGCGGTGGCCGAAGGCGGGGACCTTGGCGATCCGATCCCCGGCTACAGAAGCTGGCTCTAGGGACGTGGAATGTCACCTCTCTGGCAGGGAAGGAGCCCGAGCTGGTGTGTGAGGTCGAGAAGTTCCGACAAGATATAGTCGGACTCGCCTCCACACACAGCTTGGGCTCTGGTACCAGTCCTCTCGAGAGGGGTTGGACTCTCTTCCACTCTGGAGTTGCCCACGGTGAGAGGCGCCGAGCAGGTGTGGGTATACTTATTGCCCCCCGGCTCGGCGCCTGGACGTTGGGGTTTACCCCGGTGGACGAGAGGGTAGCCTCCCTCCGCCTTCGGGTGGGGGGACGGGTCCTGACTGTTGTTTGTGCCTATGCACCAAACAGCAGTTCAGAGTACCCACCCTTTTTGGAGTCCTTGGAGGGGGTGCTGGAGAGCGCTCCCGCTGGGAACTCCATTGTTCTGTTGGGGGACTTCAATGCTCACGTGGGCAATGACAGTGAGACCTGGAAGGGCGTGATTGGGAGGAACGGCCCCCCCGATCAGAACCCGAGCGGTGTTCTGTTATTGGACTTCTGCGCTCGGCACGGATTGTCCATAACGAACACCATGTTCAAGCATAAGGGTGTCCACATGTGCACTTGGCACCAGGACACCCTAGGTCGCAGTTCGATGATAGACTTTGTGGTCGTGTCATCGGACTTGCGGCCGCATGTCTTGGACACTCGGGTGAAGAGAGGGGCGGAGCTGTCAACTGATCACCACCTGGTGGTGAGTTGGCTCCGATGTTGGGGGAAGATGCCGGTCCGACGTGGCGGGCCCAAAGGTATTGTGAGGGTCTGCTGGGAACGTCTGGCAGAATCCCCTGTCAGAAGGAGTTTCAACTCCCACCTCCGACAGAACTTTGCTCATGTTCCGGGAAGGCGGGGGACATCGATTCCGAATGGACCATGTTCCACGCCTCCATTGCTGAGGCGGCCGACCGGAGCTGTGGCCGTAAGGTGGTCGGTGCCTGTCATGGCGGCAATCCCCGAACCCGTTGGTGGACACCAACGGTGAGGGATGCCGTCAAGCTGAAGAAGGAGTCCTATTGGGCCTTTTTGGCCTGTGGGACTCCTGAGGCAGCTGATGGGTACCGGCTGGCCAAGCGGAATGCAGCTCTGGTGGTCGCTGAAGCAAAAACTCGGGTATGGGAGGAGTTTGGTGAGGCCATCAAGAAAGACTTCCGGACGGCTTCGAGGAAATTCTGGTCCACCATCCGACGTCTCAGGAGAGGAAAGCAGTGCACCACCAACACTGTGTATAGTGGGGATGGGGCGCTGCTGACCTCGACTCGGGACGTTGTGAGTCGGTGGGGAGAATACTTCGAAGACCTCCTCAATTCCACTGACATGCCTTCCCATGAGGAAGCAGAGTGTGGGTTCTCCGAGGCGGGCTCTCCTATCTCTGGGTTTGAGGTCGCCGAGGTAGTTAAAAAGCTCCTCGGTGGCAAGGCCCCGGGGGTGGATGAGATTTGCCCGGAGTTCCTCAAGGCTCTGGATATTGTGGGGCTGTCCTGGTTGACACGCCTCTGCAACATCGCGTGGACATCGGGGACAGTGCCTCTGGATTGGCAGGCTGGGGTGGTGGTCCCCCTTTTTAAGAAGGGGGACCGGAGGGTATGTTCCAACTACAGGGGGATCACACTGCTCAGCCTCCCTGGTAAGGTCTATTCATGGGTGCTGGAGAGGAGGGTCCGTCGGGAAGTCGAATCTCAGATTCAGGAGGAGCAGTGTGGTTTTTGTCCCGGCCGTGGAACAGTGGACCAGCTCTACACCCTCGGCAGGGTCCTCGAGGGTGCATGGGAGTTTTCCCAACCAGTCTACATGTGTTTTGTGGACTTGGAGAAGGCGTTCGACCGTGTCCCTCGGGGAGTCCTGTTGAGGGTGCTTCGGGATTATGGGGTACCGAACCCCCTGATACGGGCTGTTCGGTCCCTGTACGACCGGAGTCAGAGTTTGGTCCGCATATCCGGCAGTAAGTCGGACTCGTTCCCGGTGAGGGTTGGACTCCGCCAAGGCTGCCCTTTGTCGCCGATTCTGTTCATAACTTTTATGGACAGAATTTCTAGGCGCAACCAAGGCGTAGAGGGGGTCCGGTTTGGTGGCCTCAGTATTGCATCTCTGCTTTTTGCTGATGATGTGGTTCTGTTGGCTTCATCAAGCCGTGAGCTCCAACTCTCACTGGAGCAGTTCGCAGCCGAGTGTGAATCGGCTGGGATGAGAATCAGCACCTCCAAATCTGAGACCATGGTCCTTAGTCGGAAAAGGGTGGCATGCCCTTTCCAGGTCGGGGATGAGATCCTGCCCCAAGTGGAGGAGTTCAAGTATCTTGGAGTCTTGTTCACGAGTGAGGGAAGAATGGAACGGGAGATCGACAGGCGGATCGGTGCAGCGTCTGCAGTGATGCGGACTTTGTATCGGTCCGTTGTGGTAAAGAAGGAGCTAAGCCGAAAGGCGAAGCTCTCAATTTACCGGTCTATCTTCGTTCCTACCCTCACCTATGGTCATGAGCTGTGGGTCGTGACCGAAAGAACAAGATCCCGGATACAAGCGGCAGAAATGAGTTTCCTCCGCAGGGTGTCCGGGCTCTCCCTTAGAGATAGGGTAAGAATTTCGGTCATCCGGGAGGATCTCAGAGTAGAGCCGCTGCTCCTCCGCATTGAGAGGAGCCAGATGAGGTGGCTGTGGCATCTGATTCGGATGCCTCCCGGACACCTCCCTGGTGAGGTGTTCCGGGCACGTCCCACCGGGAGGAGCCCCCGGGGACGACCCAGGACATGCTGGAGAGACTACGTCCTTCGGCTGGCCTGGGAACGCCTCAGGATCCCCCTGGAAGAGCTGGATGAAGTGGCTGGGGAGAGGGAAGTCTGGGCGTCCCTGTTAAAGCTACTGCCCCCGCGACCCGACCCGGATAAGCGGTAGAAAATGGATGGATGGATGGATATAATCATTATAAAATACAGTAAGATATTTTTATAATTTGCCATTAATTCGCACCTGTTCATTAAAAATGTTGTTTTATTGTTGTTAAAATATAGTTATTTACTGTTATTGATAAAGGACTAATTTAACTGTTAATTACCTGCAAGGGATGACTAATAACAGTATTTTACAATTATTATGAAACATCGTAACAAAAATTGTAAATTCATGGTAATTTAACAGCAATTCGTTAGATTGCAGGGGTTAAATAAAAAGAAGATGAAGAAGAGGAAGAATCATCTTTATTGTCATGACACATGCATACATACTGTACATATTCACGTTTGTCCCCTGCTTTTAACCATCACAATAGTGAACACAGCAAACATACGCAGTTAGTGGCACACACGATTGCAGAACAAAGCAAAGCAAATTTATTTATATGGCACATTTCATACACAGGGTAACTCAATGTACTTTATGTGATTAAAAGCATTTCAAAACAAAGAAAACAAACAGACAAAAATAAAAATAGAATTAAAATAAATTGTACAATTGACTGTTATATATTTTTATATAAGAGACGGGGGCTATTTTAGCGCCCGAGGAACAATTCAGGGTATCGGTGTCTCGCTCAAGGACTCCAGAGCCGTGAGTCCACAGGATGTTGTATGTGGATGGTCCATGGTCCATGGTTTGAACCTGGGTCCCCTACGGTGGCAGCTGGTAGCGAGCTTAACCACTTGACCGCGGCTGTAGAAGAAGAAGAAGGTGCTACAGACACACAAACCAACGATTAGGGAATGCCAACACGAAAGGTCAGAAGTTGCCATCCAGAAGCGGTGCACAGAGGTGAAGACAGCGGTTTTGGAGTCGGCAAAGAGACTGGCTCTTACAGTACATGTGATGGTCAGAATTCCAGAGCAACTGAACCCGACATAACGATTACTTCTCATTTCATTTCTAACGAGTGGGAATTAGTGTCAAATGTTCTGCAGATCAGAGCCCTTTACGAAAGTACAGGGAGCAACACAGTGACAGAGGCAATGGAGTTACAGTCTATCTGCAATTACCGTCCACAGATATTGACAGTGAGCAGCTTCAACATGAGTGTGGGTGGTGGGGCCATACAGGCTTTCTTAAACACTGTACCACTAATGACTTGATATGATTACTGGATTTTTACTGCCTTGTCAATGTTTCTCCATTGCTCAGTTAATAGTGCCAGCTGCACACAGTAACATTTTGTCTTCTACTCTCACTGGCAATGGTATGACAAGAAAGGTAGACAATGTCCAGGGGCATATGTGGAACTCTTGTCAGGTCAGCAAATGAGATACACACACATATACTGTACAGTGAGAGGCATGCAACTTGGAGGTCACTGTCAGCCCTCTGGCAAAAGTTGAGCAGTCACTCAGAACACAATGAGCAAGTGTGAGAGAGAGAGAGAGAGAGAGAGAGAGAGAGAGAGAGAGAGAGAGAGCGAAAGAGAATCTGTGTGTGTGTGTGTGTGTGTAATCACACGTGCGCACATGCAGGCACACTTACTGGCATGTCTGACCTGTTTTATCAATGTGACGGTATTTTCAGTAGGGACATTTGTATCACAGGAACTGTCACTTCCAGGTCACACAAACATGTATAGAAGCATGCTAAGTATGTAATTGTAGCATATGAACTAGGTTTTTAATTTTGTTTAGAAAATAATGACAGTATATACAAAAAACCTGCCTCAAAAAATAAATATCGTTTGTACTCAAGTCAGACTTCAAAATTGGTGGCTGCTCAGGTGCTAGCCTGCTTATCAGGTGGAATTTTGTTCAGTTCGGTGCCTTGCTCTTGGCACAAGAGAATAAAACATCAACCTTGCCATTACCAGACAGTTATCAAAATCTCTAGCATCTTGAACTACTCTGTAATATCTGTTGCCTTCGGCCTGGCTGACTTCTCATACTGGGCCATATTCTCCTGTTTGCGCGTAAATCCTTCTTTAAGCGCCTGGATTTACACGATTTTCATTTATGCAGATTTTCCGGAACAGACTTCTGACACACCCACCACACGTAGGCTGTGAATGATCGCAGTCATGCCAGGTGTGATTCATTTGAGGAGGCTGTCTGGAAGTCATGGCACATGGAATTTTCTTAAGTGTCGTTGAAACCCTTGAAAAAGATAAATCACACTTAAATTTGAAAAGGTCTTTCACCAAACTTTGTATGCGCTACAGTGCAATTTCACATAGATATATTTTTTGACAGACTGGCATGGAAAAATAATATAAAATTATTATAGTCCCAGCAAAGTAAAAATAAGAAGAAATGTCTTACGAATTTTATTGAACACAGAAGAGTGTTGTTAACATGACAAATTTGAAATAATAAAAAAGAAATCACCCAGTATATGAGGCTTTGAAATCGTGAAAAACGGAGACATTATCAGCTCCCAGATGCTGTGGATAAATGAACGATGAATGCGCTAAAAACACGCCCCACTCAACTTACAACTGTCAATCAAATACACTAGTACTTCTGACACAACGGTTACCAAACTTTTTAAAATTGTGAGCTATTTCTTGGGTACTGATTAAAGCGATGGGCTACCAGTTTGACGCATACTTCTGAAATTAGCACATTAGCGCAAATTACCTTTAATCATGAATTATATTTTGTGATGACATTGATCATGTTCATGATTTTTCACAATCATTCGGAAAAAAGCTAAATATTAATATGCAACACTTTATTTCTGTAAATCTCCCGGTGTTTACATTTTCCAATGATCACTTCCAACATTCCTAGAAAATCACTATGTTTTTTCACTGGGGAGTAATTTATAGAAAAGGCCCACAGGCTACTCATGTGGTCCTTGGGGGCTACCTGGTGCCTGCGGGCACCACATTAGTGACCCCTGGTCTATCATGTGCCTACACTTTCCTATGTGTTTGAGCCGTGAAAGCATATCTGCTTAAAGAAGGGGTGTCAACACGTTTTAGCATGTGAGCTAGTGCTGGCGATATGGCCACATTTTTTTCCTTTTAATTCCCTAATGTCGATATTTGATATGAGTCAATATTTATTGTATTGAAGTTCATAAATGTATACAAGTGGACCAGAACAAATTAATTTACATTTTAAAGTTTTTTTTTTTTAAACATTTGTAAACATCACAAAGAAATAAATTACTTTTCCTAGCAGGTATTTTAAAATATAATGATCTCATAATTAGTGATGCACCGAAATTAGAATTCTTGACCAAAACTGAAAATGACAAACCGAAAGCCAAAAACAGAAAGAAATTATTATGCCAAGTATCACTAAAATTGCTGTAAACCTATAGAAATACCTTTTCTGAACAATTTTTCTGACTTTCCTTATTTTTAAAATTATATCAAGATCATTGTCATGGGACAGTTACTGTAGTATATTATGTATTAGGATAAAAATAATTCTGCATCCTGTTCCATTGCACAACATAATCATTACTCTATAATCGTAATTGTTAATAAATTATGGCTTCAATATTTGTTATTTGAATGTATTTAACGCAGCAACCTTTTAATGGTGGATGCATTTGCAGCCAAATGTCTTCTATTCGATGCTATTTTAAAAGGAGCAGTGCTTGTGGGGTTTCTTTAAAGACAATATTGGGACATGGAGCTGTATATCATAGAACACAACCTGTGGTACCACTCTATAGTTTGGCTCAGATATAAGTGTTCATCACTTAACCATTAAATGGCAGCAATGCACTTAAACATGCCCAGTCTGCTGGAAATCAATAAAAAGAAGAACCGCAGAAGAAGAAACGTGACAGCACGTTGAATGAATACTGTGTGATGATCTGTAAATAAAGTGACCAAAAAAATAAATACAAGACTGAATCTTGAGAATGCCACAGTAAACCCAACTGTCTTGAAAAGGTAGTTCAGACAACGACGACTGGCCCACCGTGAAACTATTTTGTGATGGGTCACGCAACGAAGCTAGTTGCTAATGGTAACGTAAACAAACAGTTAACACTTTCTCTCTCGTCCGTGATCAAACTACTATCTTCTTCTTCTTCTATCTTCTTGCCCCATTCAGGGAGCGAACCCAAAAACACAGACGTTTCAACTGCCACCAAGATCGCTAATTCCTCGCGGCTCATGAAAGTGACTTGCCTACAATGAGTACTGTACGTCAACAATGTCACCATGACCAAGCACACCGATACGTTAAGTTGGGATAAAATGGGAAACTTTCATACATTTTGAAGCTTATTTTTTCATATTTATTTATAATAACTTTGTACTGTACTTGGGTGTTTTAGGCCAAACCCCCTTGTGCCCCCCGACCCCTATTAGTCCATTCTATTGAGGTTCCACTGTATATCGTTGAAGTATCATTATCACAATGCACATGTGCTCAATAGTCACATTGCAGGTCCTTCAAATTGTCTTTTTGTACCTTTTTCTTTTTTAAGAGACACTGTGTGCAGTTTGACAGATGGTGAACAATTCTCCAAATGAGAGGCAAAATGTACTCGCCTCAAGCTGATTGACGCATTTTACTGCACCAAGACCAGGCAAAACAGACCACAGCCACGATATGGCGTGGAATCCTGGTTAAAGTAAGCCATTTTGAAGCGTTTTACAGCCTCTTTTTGGCGGTTGCCAAAATGCGTCAGCATACCCTTTATCTGGTGTTGTGACAAAATCTGCGACCCTGCAAAAAAAGCTGCCAAAATGCAACCAGAGGGCAATAGATTGTTTTCAAATAATCAAATTGGATTTGTCATTTGTGACATGTACAATGACATGTATTTATTTCGCAATAATACAAGGAGTCACTCACAATTGTGGTTCGCAAGTCATTCATTATTGTCAATGGGAATATCGATTGGGGATTTAGAGGGCGGGTCCAAGCTCAAGCTGCTCTATTACTTGTTTTACAGTTACTTATAACTCTGTTGCTACCATCACCGACCGTAGGGTACACAAAAAACAAAAAAACAGCAATAAGATTTTGCTAATACGGTTACAATTGTGCAAGATAAGCACATTGTAAAGATGAAGTCTGCTTCATGGACTGCTAGATAAAAAAAAAAACATCCCCAACATCAACGGGGAGAAGACAAAGAAATGGTACCAGCAGTTCTCTATAGAAGTCATGAGCATTGTACAAGAAACCCTGTCAAAAAATACAGTTCCTCCCTAAGCTCCTGAAAAAGATGAGCAACATGGCATGGTAGCTCACAAACATGAGTAAACTCGAATTTTTATAAAAATATTTATTATAACTTTTGATGGGACAACACTGAAGGAATGACACTTTGCTACAATATAAAGTAGTCAGTGTACAGTTTGTACAACTGTAAATGTAATGTCCCGTCAAAATAATTCAACACACAGCCATTAATTTCTAAACTGCTGGCAACACCCTTGGTGAGAACACCCCTCAGTGAAAATGTCCAAATTGTGCCCAAAGTGTTAATATTTTTTGTGGCCACCATTATTTTCCAACACTTCCTTAACCCTCTTGGGGTTGACCAGAGCTTCACATGATCCCACTTTGATGCACCTCAGTTTTGGGGTCTTGGCAATTGTCTCAAAACCTAGCCTTGCCAGGGGTGGCCAAACTATGGCCAGGGGCTACTTGCGGCTCGCCATCCTTATTTTAGCGGCCCGCGGCATATCCATGAAATTACATTTCACATGGACCGCAATGTTTCTGGGTATAGATGTTGAAAAAAGTGGGAGCTGGGAGGGTTGTGACACCCACATTTTAATAACAATAGACTAAAAATATGTATTTTGTTATTCCATGAAAATTAAAACACCCATCCATCCATTTACTATACTGCTTATCTTGTTAAGGGGTAACGGGGGAGCTGTAACCTATCCCAGTTGACTTCGGGCAAAAGTCAGATGAAACCCTGGACTGTTCGCTAGTCAATCACAGCGCACATACATTTTGCTCACACTAGTTGCCCCAAATCCGATTATTGTCATATCCACAGTCTGAACAGCAACACATGAAATGCAATTTGAGTAAGATGGATCCCATGGGGATATAGTTTAAAATTTTGATAGAGATTTGATTTCTGCGAACAGTAGAGCTTCAAGATCTCATTTTAACAAAAAAAAATATTTACCTGCTGTCTAAAGAAGGCCACACTGAGATGTACAACCCTATTAAAACATCACACCAGTAACAAACATGGAATTGACTCATGAAAAGTAGTCGCAGAAACCTGCACACCGCGAGACAGTTTAGTCGGTTTCTGCCACGTAACTCGGTTTGGGGCGGGCCTAACTCTGTCTGAATGCTTAAATGAGGAATGTTTCTAAATCAGATGTTAGAAGTTTAACCGTAGTCCCCCATTCCATCTCTCTCACACTCACTCACTCACTCACTCACTCACTCACTCACTCACTCAACATCCTCTCACAACAGATATGGAGGTTGTAAGGTTGCACTTACTTTGCATAACAAGGCTCCTTCACTCATTGTCGTACAGGGGTTATAGGTGGAGTCCTGTCAACTGTCAGTAAACACAAACAAGTGACTGAACAACAACAAAAAACTTTACGAACTACTTCACAAACAATTAAAACCACAATTAGTTATTTAAAGAGTAAACGTGTTACACAATGCTACATAGATTGATGATTGAGTAATTGAGTTAATAGTTTGAGTTGAACTGAAGGATTGTTTTTTGTTGTTATTTTTCTCCCACCTTTATTGAACTATAGGGTTTAGTATTTCTGTCAGATTTCCTTATAATTTAACACGACTGAAAGATGGCTTCTTTCATTTTTCTGGGAGTCTCTCCAGAGTGTGGTTTGTTGTGAAGAAGTCCTGTAACCTCTGCTCTCCACTACTCTCCTTTGGGTTTGCTTTTCCCTGCCCGTTATCCTGCCCTCTTCCTTTATCTCTCATATCATTATGGTTTCCTGGCTCCTGTTGGCTCTGCTGTCTCTTAATCTCCAACCCTCCAGGCACAATGTGTTGAGGACTAGGTGTAACACAGAGAAAGTGGGAAATATGTGTGCAGGCATTGTTTTTTTGTTTTTTGTTTTGTATGAAAAGCATACAAAGGTATTTCTTCATTCCACACTCCAGTACAGTCCTCTGCCTTACTTTCCATTTAACTGAATGATTTACATTCTCTATATAACAGTGTACAGTATTTCTTGTTGTGTCTGGGTGACATGAGTCTCTCCATGTGAATGCAGCATTCATTACCTTATTTCCTCGGGCATCATGTGGAGCAGTGTTCCCCAACTTTCTTTGCACCGCGGACCGGTTAGGAGTCGGCATTTTTCTCACGGACCGGCTGTGGTGTGTGTGCAAACGCTTGCCTTGCCTTGGGGGTCGGAGCTCCTCAATGAGAGTAGACTTTGGACTCCGTAAAAGTCGCAACCTACGACTGTATCTGTATCAGAGCGGACTTGGCGCATGAGAGTTAACTGTTGCGATAAACCAGTATAAGTAGGACTCCTGATATAGTGTTGTTTCGTTCGCAAACGTTTCGTTCAAAAGAACAAATCTTTTCAGTAAACATAATGAACTGAATTAATTTAGGAAATGATTTCGTTCTTTGAGCTCTCCCGCCATTAGCCAGTCCACTCGGACCGTAAATAGAAGCGTTCTGTGCAGTCTTGACATGTCAATTGAGACGCGCAGCTGGTGTGGCGGAGAAGAGCCGGTCAATTTTCAAAATAAAACACATTGACACACGAATTGCAATACAACAGAAATTATATAAATTAGTCATTCTTTCTCTGCGGCCCGGTAACAAATGCCGGTGGTTGGGGACGACTGATGTAGAGTAGGTAGAGGGTACCGAGCCATTTAACAGTCAATATTTCTTTGGAAGTTTATTTTAGTACATTGATCAGAGCCTAAAATGTGTATTTCCTTGAGTCACTAGGGATGAAAGTTTGTTTAACCAATTAACGGTGATAAATTTCAACTGATTTGTATTACCATTTAAAATTTCAATGATTGTTACTAATGTTAGGCTTCACACGATCAGGATTTTTGGGACAGATCGCCGATCAGCGAGTTTAAAAAAACTATAACCGATCACAAGATGGAGCAATGTGTCTATTTAAATGACCTGTTCATTTATTGTATATACTTGTGTACTTAATTGCTGAAAAAAATATATTTACCACAAATAATTTATCTTTGTTCATCTATTTATGCCAGTGAGGCATAGTGACAGACAGAACAAATGAATGGAAATCACGTCAGGTCATGTATTCTAATCAGTGAGGTCAAACAAACATTACAGAAATAATGGGTGCTAACTTACTGTAATTAAATTACTTTATTCAAATTAAATCATCCACACCGAATCTTTAGAGCATGATTTGACAGAACGGCAGCAGGTTTACGCACAACCGTTAGTGCTAGCACTAGCTTGCTAGGCTACATAACATTTTGTTGTCTAGCCTTGCGAGCCGTCTCTTATTAAAAGTACGAAAACATACCTCAAGCAAGCCTTAAATGAATGTTCTCTCCTGAGCACCGGTGACCACCAACACACGTTTCCCCACATATTGTTCTTAATACTCACACTCTGTTTGCTGTGGTTAACAAGCTCACACTGAATCAGATAGCTCCAGAACTCCTAACAGCAGATAAATGCAATGAATTAGCTTGTTATTTTAGTGAAAGAATACAATCCATCAGGTTAAGTATTAGCACAAATCTGCAAAATGATAAAATGATACTACATCTGAAGCTACCCAGAAAAAACTCTATTACCATGTCAGAATTTGATACAGTTGACCAGAAAACTGTAGAGAAAACCGTCCAGCAGCTGAAACCATCAACGAACTGTCTTTACTCAATACCAACTGACTTTTTCAAAGCTATTGCGAAGTCTGTGCTAGCTGATTTGCAGCAAATGATCAATTGCTCACTTCAGTCAGGCGAGTTTCCTAAAGCTCTTAAAGTAGCTGCCATTAAGCCTCTGCTAAAAAAATAGAACGCTGGACACTTCCATGTTAGCAAGCTAGAGACCCATCTCAAATCTCACTTGCATAGCCAAGATTGTTGAGAAAATTATTTTTCATCAACTCAGCAATTTCTTGAACTTAAATGGACTTTTTAACAAATTTCAATCAGGGTTCCAAACTCATCACAGTACAGAATCTGCTCTTATCAAAGTGCTAAATGATATAAGGTTGAATACTGACTTGGGAAAGGTGTCAATTCTGGTCTTCTTGGACCTCAGTGGGGCTTTTGATACGGTACATCATAATATATTGCTGAACAGGTTGGAAATGTGGGTAGGACTAAATGGAACAGTCCTTAAATGGTTTCCTACCTGTAGGAAAGGAGTTATTTTGGAAGTATTCAATCTCATCGAATGGCAATGACCAACGGGGTCCCTCAAGGGTCAGTTCTTGGACCGCTCCTGTTCAGCCAGTATATGCTACCCTTGGGTAAAATTAATTAATTGATTAATTTTGACTGTCATAGCTGTGCAAATGACACACAGTTATATCTAGCAGTGTCTCCAGATAACTACAGTTCAATTGAGGGGTTGTGTCAATGTTTAAAACAGATAAAATCTGTTTTAAAAATCTTCTTAAATTAAACCGCAACAAAACTGAGATAATTGTTTTTGGCAATAAAGAAAAGAGGATTGCTGTTAATAAATACCTGGACTCACTCTTTTTAGAAACCAAAGACCAAGTCCGAAACCTTGGTGTTCTGACCTGACTTTCAACAGTCATATCAAATCAATTACTAAACTGCCTTCTACCATCTGAAGAACATATCCAGAGTGAAGGCTTGCATGTGTCAAGCAGACCAGGAGAAGCTCATCCATGTTTTTATCTCAAGTAGACTTGACTATTGTAATGGTCTTCTGACTAGACTCCCTAAAAAGAGCATTAAATAGCTCCAGCTCATTCAGAATACTGCATCTCGGGTTCTGACCAGAACAAAGAGGTCAGAGCATATTACTCCAATTCTAAAGTCTTTACACTGGCTTCCAGTCAGCTTTAGAATAGATTTTAAAGTTCTGCTACTGGTCTATAAATCGCTAAACTGTTTCAGGCTTGAATACATGAATGAAATGCGAATGGAATATAAACCCAGTAGGGCTCTGAGATCGACAGACTCAGGTCAAATAGTGGAGCACAGAGTCCAAAGCAAACATGGTGAAGCAGCATTTAGCTATTATGCTGCACACAAATGGAACAAGTTGCTAACAGAAGTGACGTCAGCCTCAAGTGTGCATGTTTTAAGTCAGGGTTAAAATCTCTTCTTTTTTCCCATGCTTTTTAGAGCATTTCCACTTTTAAATGATATTTCTTGCAATGTACGCTGTTTTAATTGTATTTGTTCTTTGTATTTTTTTTCTCTTTGTTTTAAATGTTTATAAGCTGTTTTTGTCTTTGGTTTTAATGCTTTTAATCATGTGAAGCACATTGTGTATGAAATGCGCTGTATAAATAAATTTGCTTTGCTTTGCTTATACAGTCGGCGCGATCCACTCTTGTTGTCGTCGCCACGGTAACGCGTGGATCCGGTCGTATTTGTGTTGACAAGATAAA